>NC_063992.1:6373636-6676666 GCF_932276165.1 Plutella xylostella | reverse complement strand
CGAATTACTTACGTAAGTTTGCCATGTCACATTATAAATTTTTATTTTTTGTTGTTTTGATTAGATATTTGTGTCATAAAATTGTATATTATGGCACAAATAAAACTACTTCTTATCAGTTAGTCAGTTTTAATGATGGATCTCATTTTCAGTTTATATTAAGAAGTTTTTTTTAGTTTTGTCAATAATTCATAAGTTTTTTTTAGTTTCGATAGTTTTTTAAGAAGTTTTCTTAACTAAATAATTTGATTGTTTTTTTTGTTATTTCTTTTGAATCGTATTTATAACATTGGGCAGAATTTACGGGTTGTTACTTTCGACCCATGCCTTGTTACTTTCGTCCTGACCATGGGGTCGAAAGTAACGATTTCTCTTTTTTTTTTGAGGCTCTAGAAATGCTAAAATTCGCGATGTATTAAGTAAAGTAATAATGGATATTTGTAGACTATATACGAAAGTTTTATGTGACTATATTTATTTTGTCGTAAATGTTATTAATAACGAGAAATCAGACAGAATCTACAAACTGTTACCCCTGTCCCCGGTCTCCCCCATATAATTGAGATATGGAAAAAATATACACCACCCTTTATTTTCGCAAATATCAAATTCATAGAATTTAAACGATGAAAAATTTGTAAAAGGAAATTCCGATCATCACCTCAATATGTCTGTGTGTGTGAGTGTAAAATGACTCAGATGATTAGCCAACAAGATCCCCAGAAATTATCAAAAATCAACGACCATCCCTATTATTATTTATTATTTACATAACTATTGATCGAATACTTAGTAGATTATTCATGCTCCAATAAACCGGGAACAAGGGGATACCCTGTCGATCAGAAGGATCCAATGCTAAATGAGAAACCACAGAACCCTAAATTTATTTTTAAGAATTTTGTAGCATCTTTAACACGCCCTCTTAGAGCACGAACTCTCCCACGCCCTATGTTTTCGACGATGCATCATCAATAGAAATTAATAAAGTTCAAGTCTCATTCTAACAATCCCCAGGAACAATGTCCACCAATCTCCGAGCTTGATGTAGAGTGTAGAAATATCAAGTATCATTTTACCAAAACTAGAAAGAGAATTATTATTGTGAACCATTATTGCATTCATGTTTACAACTGATTCACAACTTTTCAATCCCCCTCCAATCCAGCAAAATGACAAAAGTAAGTACATGTTGAGTATAGAATATTATGAAGATACTGTACATACAACAGTATAATTTGACTATGCTGTCCTAACCTAACACCAAAATCTTCATAAATATTCTCTTTTGTATAGTGTTGTGTGATTAAGGTGAAATCGGAATCTTTCCTTCAGTGCAGGAGAACAGCCATGATATTTTACTAAAGCCACTTTCACTTAACTATATGTTTGTAGGTATTTTTTTTTTCCAATACTTAAATTCTTAGATATTCAATTCACCACAACTCTCATCCTCTTTCTCTGATTCACGCCACTCTAATAAACATCAAGGCCTTCTTCCTCCCCACTGATTAAATCAATAAAATATAATGTATCTAATTATTTATTTTATTTTAATCTTCAACCCCCAGCTCAAACTTAAAACTTACCTGCCTAAATTCTAAAGAAAATACATCTAGTTTATTTACACTTCGATCAGAATGTGTTTTTAGTGTAAAGTGTATTTGTTTTCCGTCATGATCAACTTTTGGTATGTAGGTATTTTTCTAAACAAATTGTTTCAAAGTAATTGTTTTTTTTTGTGTAAAGTGTAGTGTGTCGTGTGGAGTCTGTAAAAGGTACTTTGTAAAAACATCTATAGCCTGTATAGACGTCTCATGTGTTAATGCGTGCATAGCTAACTTCAATAATAAATCGACTAAAGCGTTTGTACCACGTTTGTGCCCGAGTAGAACCGCCTTTCTTCGCCAATTTACTACAAAAGCAAGACTAAGAGTGTATGGTGTGTAAATTACTTGAACCAATTTGCACACTACTAACTGACGGTCCGATATTATACCCATATTACAGGCTCTGCCTTATTTAGGGTCGGATGGTCGTGTGTGAGATGTCCCCACATATTATTAAGCTAGTAGTTTTAAAATGAAGTTAACAATTTTTATAAAAAAAAAAAATCTTTTAAGATTTTACTCAGTTTTTTTTATTATTATTAAAATACTTGTTACATAAGTAGCAATAATTCTTGTATCTACATTAGTTGATCATTTGGAAAATATATGTGAAATAAAGGTAACTTTTGGAATAAATTTCTTTTTTAGCTAAATAAGTACCTATATAATAGGTAACTACTCAATCAAGTTTTACAGAAACAATATACCAAAGTTTCCCTTATAAATGTGTGTGTGTGTGTCTGAACGAAGTATCAATAAACCCTTCATTTCCCAGTTGTATTTGTCATAATTATAAATCGCACTCAATATTAAATAAGTAAAACTTCATTCTTCATCATCCTTTAATCAACTATGTAAGACCTGGCCAGGTACCTTTAACATTCTTATCATTCAGACTTTTAAAATGACGTTTAAAGTAGTTTTCTTCCTTCCACATTCTTTGCCCTTTCAATTTTTCGAAACATTATAATCACGACATAATCCCCGGGAAATGGCTATGTAAATACCCTACCCTTTTGTTTTCTCTATAAAAGAAAATTATATCAGATAAATTTTACCAAAATTAAAAGTTCCTACTCTTATGTAACAGACAAATCCACCCCAATATTCCATCGATACCAAAACATCAAAATACCGCCATCTAGTTTTTTTTCTACAACCTATTACACTAATACACTATTTATTTTATCAAATATGTCTAACTACTACTTCTACTTCAACCATTTTCTACCCTCAGTAACTACCTAAGTCGAAAATAATGTTACTAGGTAACTAAAAATATTTCTGAGATATTACAACTCTCCTTCACAACCCCTATTTGAAAAACACGGTCTCCATTATCCTTATTCTAGGCTGTTTGTGTAAATGTGCCTTACCTGTCTAACTGTCAAATTTATTAAAACTAAACTGTCAATGTCAACCTGACATAACCTTAACCTGTTTGGCTGTTTTTTTTTCCGCACTAATCAAAACAAAAGCATGCGTCGTTGTGTTCAACAACATCGATCGCACGAAGAAATCTAAAGTTTACCCGATTAAACTTACGAAACTCTAAAATAATGAGTGAATCTTACAGGTAAGTGTCATTATTCTTTCAAATACCCTGTATGCATGCTACTAAACTAAGTCCTCATGCCCAAATTATCGTGATTCAAAATAAACAACCTCTGAATTGTTAGTTATTTATACATACAATAGCTCTGTTTTACGGATCTTGTGTTTATAATAGACCTATTGTTATAAAAATCTAACTCAATTAAATATCTCCCATACAGTTTTTAATTGATACTGACAAGACTAACCAACATATTTTAACTTATTGTCAACCCCTCACCTTTTAAATAAGTACCTATCCTAATCATTTGGTCTCCAACTCCTATATTTACATAATTTTATTTGAATTATACCTATATCGTTATTTGTTTTATTTCAGGACCAAACATAACAATGCAAACCCAACTACACTCTTTGTTGAACTAAAACCCATGATAAACCACTGATCAAACCATCCACTGTGACAAAACATTCACAATCCCTCACTACTTATATACCAAAGTTACTATTCTACAATAAGTAAGTACCTATTTCTTTTCTATATATGTTGTAATCCAATTTTAATAATACTACCCTGTACTTAGATTTTGTTAGATTGCTATGAAAATCATACCCCTGTAGATCCAATATTGATTACCATTCATAAAACCATTCTCTAAATGTATTATCCTATTAGTCTACTTAAGTTATATTGAACTAAATAGTCATTTCCTGAATTTTTATAATTATGTAAATCATCACAATACTTAGCTTTTCTAATTAAATTAACTATATTCTTCTTTTCAGGATATGACATACCTACTTTTTGAATGCTGATGATGATGATGATGATCCTCCATATTTGACAACCAAACTCTGAGACTATATGAAGTAAACATCCTGACTCAGGTGAAGAAGCGGACTGCAACGGCACTCAAAAATATAGGAACAACTAAACTACTTACATAATTCTTAACTTACAAAGAATATATTGATACTAAATGAGGTCCTAGCCTACTTTACCTAGTTTAACACTTTATCAACAACAATAATTTGCTCTACATTAATTGTTTTCTAAATTTATTGTTATGTCTAACCGCTACCTTTTCATTGCAATTTTTTTTCAAATGAGATTATTGTTAAATTTTCTTTTCTTTTTTAACTGTAACTCATACTTGTATTTGTTTAGGGAAATGTCTGATAACATCTGCTACTAATTGGCTCTCTGGAATCTGATAATAAGACATTTGGGCTTTGCCAGTTACTCTAAGTTAAGATGTAAGTATAGATTGTGTACAGTTCTATTCCAACTCCTATGATCAATGTTGTATAATATATCTACTCTTTCAAACATTCAAGTATAATAATTTTAGAGCCTAGTTTTCAAGTAACTAGTCAATGACAAGCAAAGATCCGATCCAGAAGCACAATCAACCACATCAACAAACCAAAGAACCCGCACAACAAAACCCATACAATCAATACCAAACCGAACCAACCCAGCCAAAAGGATGATTAATAATTATAGACTAGTTGCTATAACTACCGATCCCCCCCCAACCAGGCCAGTCCAGCCCAGCAATAACCACACAAGCTCTGCCACGCAAACTCCTCGATCCACTGACGCAGCCGATCGCACCTCCAGACCAAACTCCCCACCTATCATCTACCTGGGCCAGAATTTCTTTATCTATTCTAATCATTTCAGGTTGTTCATAAGGACTAAAATGCGCCGCGTTTTCGTTAAATTTGTTTTTTTTTAAATAATTTTTTTTGATTTTAATAAATGTTTTACTGCTTTTACCTAAAATAAAACCAAATCATTATTTTACCTACAACCCCTATTCACTTATAATTCCCTAATCAGCTACATAATCAGAGGAACCGTTCATAGTGATTCAGAGCAACACTAATATGACCTACCTACTATGTTTTATGTTATTCTCTTTAAAGGTAAGTAGGTACCTTAAGTAACCTATTAAATTTTATAGATAATGTCCTGAATAAGAATCCATTATATTATACAACTTCTGATGATTATATTCTCTAACTCCACGAGAAACATAGTCTTATACACAAACAACCCCTGATGATGATAATGATTATTTCCCCTTACTCCACGAGGAGCATATCTTAAATACATATACAACCCCTGCTGATGATGATTATTATTACCTCTCCATGAGGAGCATAGCCACATACAACCCCTAATCTTTTGTAATTTTTTAATGAGCTACATAACATTACTACAACCCCTACTTATTAAGTACATTTTAATAAATGGATTATTTCCATTTCCTCATCCTAACTTTATCAACTACCTACCTATCTTCACAAATGCTTCCTTATTACGTTCCGTTCCAATACAAAACCTAGTCTCTTGCGCTTCCTATTAAATTTCTTTCGTTTATAAGTTCGATCACTCCACGGCAACAAATTGTGATTATATCAAGGATATAATCACTTTCCTACCCCTAGTATGTAACAAATCATTACGAACAAAACGCAAGAGACTTATTATAACGTAAACATGTTGAGAGTATTAGTAAAGTGAGAAATTATAACTTGCAGTGATTTTGTGAATGTAAAATAATGCAGACTGCCAAATATTATACTAGTCTGTGACGCAATAAAAGTTACTCTGTTAAAAAAAATAACCTCTTGTCTTTGTATTGTTTGTGGTGCAATACTGCATAAAGTTTTTCCTTCCAACTAAAAAACAAACTTTTGAAACTTTCTTCTAGCTAAAACTTTAAAAGAAATGCCTTTATGTAGTTTATGTGAAAACCGCCATATTGAGTAAATATTTACTTACTATAATCGCAAAGGCAAAGAACAAACCTTAATGTTTTTTCGAGACAAACGTAAGTTACCTATATACTATGCAAAGAGTGTTCAATATTGTGATTCGTTTTTGTAAATAAGTACTATCTTAATCAAATTGACTTGTTAATTTTCAGATAAAAGAACAGAAATCTACCTACCTGACATGTAACATGAAGAGATGAAGCAAAATCTAATATCCTGGTCTTCCGGTACCAAATTGTAACGTTTCGCCCTACCTCCTGGCTACCTAACGGATTTACTAAGAAGATATTTGAAAACACCCAACAAAACTAACCTGAGTGAAATAAGAGTGAAACAAATACTGCTTTGAATTGGCCATGAAACATCCAGGGAACCCCTACGTTGTGTTTTAACCCAATAAACAAAAGAATAGTGAATTAAATAAAACTATGACCTAGAACTGGTTACATACTTCCTACCTGCCTATAATTATTGATCTATATACTACAACTTTAACGTATTTCTTTTATTTGTATGATAACTACATATATACAGGTAAGTACATAAAGATAATAATATAGATAATAATGTTTTTTGGTGTTGGTTAATAAGGGAAGCCCCTCCATACGCTTTGTAGGCCTTGATCACTACACCCGATTGAATCAATATATAAGACTCTAAAATAGATAAATAATAGCAAATATTCAATCGGAGCCCTCGTGGAACACAACCATTGACTTGGACATTCCTCCGACCAACTTATTAATCACTTCCCTTGCTCCTAACTTATATATTTACATGGTTTGTCTTTATGTTCATGTAAATAAATCAACATGAATACATGTTGTCAAAGCTAAAGGGGACAATTTTATTTATAATCATAAATTAACTGAAACTAGAATAGTTAAATAATTTATAGTATAGTAACTTTATTAAATCATGAATTTCATAATAGATAAGTATTTGAAAATATAATAATATGACTAATTTTGTAGCCAAGTGGGGAGTGATTTATTATTTTAAAAGATTAAATATATAATATGAAATAGTGAATATTCTTTGATCTTATTGGAATATAGGATAATTGTTATGAAATAGTGAATTTTATATAATCTTGTTCAAATATATTATAAATAGTTGTAATAAATATATCCTAGCTATCTTTATTCCTACTATATCCTTGCTATCCTTTTTTACATAAGAATTTATTGCTTTAACAAGGAAACAAATACTTCTGTTGGTTAGAATTTACATAACTTTCTGAAAATATGCAAATTGGACAGAAATCTGATCTACCTTCGAGCTATTTGTATTTATTGAGCAATATAGGACCAGAAATGATTTGAAATAAGTATCTAGAACCCTTATTTGTGGTATATTGACACTTTTAGAATAAATTTCTCCGTTAATCAATTCTTTCCCTGCGCTGATAGTTGTTATAAGTAAGACACAAAGTCAAATAATCTTCTCTGCCATATAGATACTACAATAAATCATCTTTGAAAAGTTTATTTAAGTATGTATCTACTTTATTCTTTGAATAATTACTATAGCATAGATTCTATAGAAGTATTTATTTACCTAATGAAAAATCAATAATTTGAACAAAGAACCATAGAACTAATTTGAGGTAGGTGTATATTTTTTATTTGATAAGAATTTATTATTTTTGAAGTGAGATCTATTGTCAGGTTTTAGTTATTTGATAATCATCATCATCATCATCATCATCATCAGCCCGCTTCTGCCTATTTGTATCTATCCAGAAGTCCCTATTCTAAACTAAAATAAGTTGAACCAAAGCTAGGGAATGTGTAATGTGTAGGTTTTTCTCTAACTAGCTAAATACTGAATGGGCGAGGTAGAAGACCTTTAGTGTACCTATCTAATCCCTATACCAATGTGATGGGAATTGCAGCCGTGGGTTAGCGTCCTTCAAGAAATAAAGTGAATAACTTCTCAACCATATACAAGAGACAAAAAGTAAGTAGAAAGGTGACTTAGCTTCGCACACGGTGTTCCGCCTCGGCTCCACGCGCCTGGTCGACTCCCTCAATCTGACCGCCTGCTCACCACGGCTGCTCACACAAAAGTGAAAAGTGCCCACGCGCTGCTCGCTTACGTGGATATTATCCTCTACCCTCAACTCGCCGATATCAATATTAAGGCTCACCTACACTCAGAATAATTATCTTGATTATTCTGTGATCCGAAATCGGTACAACGAAGCTTGGCACGAAGTTAGCCGACACCCTGAATGATTTAATAGACAACTTTTCCAAAAATCCCACGGGAAAACCCTTCCAAAGCGCAACAAATCCCTCGGAACATCCAGTCGTAGTTTAAATTCATTATTTGCGAAATAGTTAATGTTTCGGCATCGATGGAACATTACAACGGCTCTCTCTATTGTTCGACTTCAGGGAGCTGTATCACTATTACTTTGCCTATCAGTTACATTATATTGCTTTACTGATAGTACTTTACTGATTTGGTGTGGTGTTTTTTTTTGAAAATTTCATTACATATATTAATTTTGTGGATCAATTTGTATTTTACATTGTGTAAAATTACTTACACACATATTTTAGAAATGTTAAGTTGCGAATACATGATGTATCACCTTCATTTTTGATATATTATATCCATTATCAAATAACAAGACAGACTTTTAGGACGCGTTTTGATTTGATATTTATAAATACTTATACAAAATTTTAAAGACCGAGTTTATTTTGATTTAACAACCGGAGAACCGGACAGAATCGTACTAGTGCAAACGATAAAGTTAATCACAAAGGCCGCGGCTAATAGGTGTTTAAAAATAGTTATTGGTGAAAGCGCATCTTAAGCAGCTTGGTCGAAATCGACGCTGTTTTCGTAAGAAATATGAATAGCACTGACTAATGAAATGCAAATATTCACATGATGTGTGATGCAGGAAACCTGTAACGAGAGCTTAACCAAGGCTATTTAGCGAGTGATTTAAAATAAAATATTTATTTTGAAATATGCATTTAGCACATCAATGGGTTAAGCAGATACTGCCATTTGTAACTATA
Organism: Plutella xylostella; assembly: GCF_932276165.1. Classification (NCBI taxonomy): domain Eukaryota; kingdom Metazoa; phylum Arthropoda; class Insecta; order Lepidoptera; family Plutellidae; genus Plutella; species Plutella xylostella. Next base: position 6,667,674 of record NC_063992.1, on the reverse strand, counting down.
GCACAAAACATAGGTATAGGCCTACAAAATCAATAAGTAAACATTGAAAAGAAATAAATAAAATTCAAATAAAAAAAATACAACATCCGCAAGATGATGGTAAAAAATGTTATCATACAAAAGCGTTTATCTAATCTTCGCCTTAGGTAGACAATAGGTATGATACATCTATGTCAATCAATAGAGATATTTTACATATTATATCGATAAACATGTATTATTTCCATCTCAAACATCTCAGTTAATTTCTACTAAACACACATTATAGTTGATGTGTTTGTATTAAGGACTTAATTAATACGTTTGTAAAGTACCTAGTTAGGTACATTTATTTATAACTAGCCATCGATCGTTTCCCATATTTTTCTGAAAATGAAATATATATAGGTACTAATTATTATCATGACAAAGCCTACATAAATAATGCTAGTTCTGATAACTGATAACCAATCTCTTGATGAAGGGTAAACACAGAGAGGACTCGATGCGATACAGCCTTTCATTCAACAACAATCTATTAGAATATTCATTTTCAATGTGAATTAAACAAAATACATTACTTTGGAGAAAGAGATAATTATAGAAAGAATATCAATAAAGCTGACTCACAAACGGAACTAAATATAATTTTAATTGGAGGATTGGAATGTAAAGGTCTGAAAGTTTATTCAATAGAGACATTCAACTAAGAAATGAATAATAGGTATTGCCAATCGAGGAGGTATTTCTGCAAACACGGACATGAGAAGATGTGATCATCCATATTGTCTGATCACGATTTAAGCCAATTATTGTGGTATCGAGGATGCTGATGACGACATAAATGTACGATTTAAAGGGAAAGTAACGGTACAGTACCGTGGACTGCAAAAAAGATTATCTGTAAACTGGGATCAAATACACTCACGAGCAATGAAAAAGTGCCAGTGACAATAGCACCAAATCACTCCTAAACGGAAAAGACTTGGGTCATTTCGTGTCGAAAATTTTGTAAGTGGATCTTTTTCATTGCTCGGAAGTGAACAAATATAGTAAATAATGTAACAAATGTGTAAATTTTTCAAAGGTTTAAAAACATATAAGTAATAGTTTTTGATATGAATTTAGGTATTCCTACCAAATAATTGTACTAGATTAAACAAAACATAAAAAGTTTAGATCAAACAATGTAATTATATTCTGATAAAAACTGTTTTCTTTGTTCACGTTGTGTAAGATGCAATGTGCATATTGCGAAAAGGTGTAGTTTGCAAGTTTCCAATACAACTCGGTAGTTGTTTACATTGCACCTGGCGCAGTTTTTTCATTGCTTTTGTATCCAGCTTCTTTAATGACATTTTCGTAGGCAACAGTATGAAATAAGACATACATTTCACCTCTTGCTTGCCTTCATTGTCTGGCTTGAGTGGTGTTTCCCTAGAGCAGAAATGCTCGAGGAAGGATGTATTACCCAGAAAGGTGCTTGAAGGCATCTTGAGCGACTTGACAACTGGATTACCCTAAGAGGCGTGTAATACCTCCACCTTATGCCATGTTTTGGTAGGTCCATTTACCGTGTGTGCCTTTTTATCCGTGAGTGAAACATTAGGTCAGGCAGGGGCCATAGTCAAAGTTACACAGTCCATTTAGCACCCCATTCCATAACCCTTAATTATTTTAAACATAATTATCCTACACTAATAAGTGCCATTGTGGGTTACAGCATAACCAAAGATTATTGCTTGACTTTTGACACATCTGTCAAGAATTTAATATTAAGGAGATGACGTATAATTGATCAACCTTTCCCTGGTTACGATCGAACCGACTATGGAGAAATTGGAGCTAATAGTCCTGCACTAACCGGGAGTTTTCCTTAGGTTTACTTCTAAAGTCTAAACAGGTAAAATCGTCAGTAAAGTTGGTGTGGTAAAATTATTATATTATCTATAACCTATTTCATAGGTGAAACGCGCAAAATCTAGGTACATGTATGTACGGTGAGTGTACACATATTTAAACAATTACTCCCTTCACAAACCTTGATCAGTAATTCAGTGTAAGGCATAATGAAGAAGCGTTGCAATAGGTCAATGCTTTAAGTATAGAAATGTGTTTCATTTCAACAGCCCACTTAATACTATTTAATATTCAAAAGCAATCATCAAAGCAACTCATCGACCCGGTACGAGGAAGTTAATAGCCAGTAACCAGACACATACTATTCAATAGTATCTGGTTCAGTTTTTTGTCGGCGATAATGAGTCAGTGTTTTTTGTACCTGGGCTGTGAGGACTGGCGCTGATTCGGTTGCGGTCGCCGTTGTGGCGGCTGAGCCGGGGCCGGGGGCTACGCGTCCCGGGGGCCGCCATGAACCTCGCTCGTCACCAGCTCCACACCACGATACTCCATCAGTCACTGAGTCGATCTAGCCGCTAGCTACACACCCGGCCGGGAACGTCATAAACCTCCGACAGACAGCGTATCTGAATTCGTACACTCGTGTCAGTCACCACGAACTCCTGCTTGTTACATATCTCAGTATTGTCACTACACTGTCACCGACACCGTAACGAGATCCTCATGTTATAGAAACAAAAGATAAAACGGTTATTGTGCAAATGTTGTTAATCGATTTGTTTGGCTGTATAGATGTTTTTCTTGACGTATTTAGATTTTGTGAAATAAAAACGATATTAAGACACTTTTTAAGCAATAAAACTGTAAATAACACCAAAACTGACAAATGCAACTGTATTCACACAAAATTTCGTTAACGCCTATCACCTGTCAGACGAAGGAAAATGGACGTGGATAACGTTCGAGTGACGTTTCAATACTGGCCGACGGCAGCTGTGCGAGACCGACAAAAAGAGAAAGAGCTAGTGTGACGTAGCCGTTGCAGGATGAATCACAAAGGCTAAAAACACCATAAAGGTACAGTCATAAGGTTCATTTTCCGGGTGCCAGTAATACTACTATTACACAGCTGAGTCAGTTTCCTCGAGGCTTGCGTGTGGAAATTCGAGATGGACGAACATGTAGTCATTGAGTTAGAAAGGGACAGAGTCATCAGCCGAAGGAGGTCGACGGATCCCGACCGCTTGCCGAACACCAAGGCCGGCAAACGTCACGATTCGCGAAGCCTACTAGACGGTGCGCCTGTCTACGTGAGGAGGGAGACAAATGTATGACTAGTTTATTGCACTCTGAATCCAGAAACATCACTAGTCACAGTCACAGATTAGACGCGTGATTCCAGAAGGGCGCTATTATCATAGTTACGGCAAAATTGTAATAAATATTTATAGACTAAGACGAATTGATAAATGAAAAAATGTGTAATGAAATACATAATTGATATTGGTGAGGTAAACCAATAAACTGACGCACATTAGTGACGTTTTCAGCTTGAACTATACACGGTATAACGTAGGCAATGCTAACAGCTGTGCTAACATTATTATCTGTAATACATAGCATTCATAAGGATTCGAATCGGAAATCACTAATCTAGTATATTGTTTTGGAGATTTTAATATCAATGTCCCATTTCCAGCTATCGGTCATGTGACTGAAGAAACGCTATCTCGGTCAAGTTTGGTAAAACACTATCTCCACTTAATTATCATAATGTGGTCGTTATGCGTAGAGTGTTCTCGACGCCCCAAAACTGTATCCATTGTAAATAATAGGTCATCCCTGCCCTAAACGGCTGTCGCTTTCTTTTTTCTATACAGTTCCAAGCTTAGTGATAATGTGCCTACATACTGTGGCATTAAATTTGTTGTTTTACAGAAGCAACTACGACTACGCATGGACCTACACTACATACGTAAATATGCAGAGAACGTATTAATTTAATATAAATACAATATAATGTAATATGTGAGAACATTATTTGGTAATCTTATTCTTATTGGAATAACAGGAGTGGAAGAAGAAATATGAAATTCAGCAGAGAACGACAACCTAAAGGGAGTAAAATTAGACACAATAATTAAAAAATACAAACAAAAAAAGGAATAAGGCAAACATAAAGATCTAAACTTAATAATAGTAGCACCCGTAATGGCTGTGGATGCGGATCTAAAAACCGGCAGTGCTCGTAAACATAGTGCAAGATTTCTCCAGCGGCATCCGTTTGTAGCGGGAGTCGTCCCATGTCCGGTCTTAGTGCTTCAAACGTAATAATCAAAGCACACAATAAAATTGTCTCTAAGAAATATATCATAACTATTATTTACGTATAATAGTTATAACGTTATTAGTTATTATAATGACGATTACAGACCACAATTTGGACTATAAAAAATATAAATTGGTTATTACGACAATACAGAGTGGTTATAAATTATATGAAACAGACAAGCTGACAACTGGTTTTAACAATCCTTGTTGTACTACTTAGCTACTAGTGCTACTACTCACCACAGACCGTGTCGACCATTGAAATTTTCGTACACACCAACTGCGAAACTTGGAAAGGATGACATCACAAAATGTGTGTCGCAAATACGGTCTACCGCGATGTGACCAGGAGAGCCGGCAAACCATCGGAAATGTACGTAATACTAGGTAATACAATATAAACATTTATTTATATTGTGTGTTAATCATGCGTTGTGAATGATGGATGAGGCAAATGTTTTCTGTTTTGTTATCCTTTTGACAACGTACTACATAAGCTATGAAAACATATTTTAATATCTTAATTTCTCTCGGTTTCTAAAAACACAAATGTAATATAATAAATAAATACATAAGTGCCAAAAATATTAAAATATTATTTTTGCCTGACACCTGTCAGTAAATAAGACGGGAGATGGCGAGAAATATTAAGACAAGGTGCTGCAAGTTAGTGTCCACTTTCTTTTTGTGCGTACCGCAGAGTCAACACAACGAGTTTGCTAACGTGCCTAATGTAAATGTCATTGAATGCTGCCCAACCGGTTGGGAAGAAAAGTATTTTTATAGCGAATGTCAAGTGCCTTATGTTGCGATACTTCACAGCTGCAATTTTGACATTTAGGACCCTTAGAACTTTAATGACAATAACGGAGATCCTGTTCTCATTTAGGAAAACCGATAAACTAAAATAATATTATATGTTTATAATGCGCTGTATATTGACACCAAACACCGGTTTTGAAGAGTCTGTAAACTGTTCCAACGAGTTTAAACCAAGAACACGTAACACACTGAAGGAGAATTAACAATTAAGGCAATTGAAAGGCAAAGAACAGCGTATACGTGGCCTCACAGTGTGACACGATGAAATTGTAATGCAGCACTGGCCTCACTAGGTGGGAAACGACGCATCGTATGTTAATGGACACAATGAAATTAAACACATCATTCTTCAATAGGATAGGAATGCTAGTTTACCACTGCAAGGCAAATACAATAAGAGCCTAGACATTGTTCCTTTCCTAGATACACGTAACATGACTGGTCTTCCATCTATTTAGTGTCTACTTAATTTCTTTTAAAATCCCATGGTTTTTTTCTGGTAGAGAAACGAAATATCGTTATTATGAATAAAAAGTTATTTAAGGTTTGGATTAAATTTCAAAACTATTGTTATCAATACAATCAATGATTGTCGATGCATTCCTAAGATTAGGAATCAGTAACTTTTTTTGTGAGGTTCGAAATAGTTCGAATATTTTTATCCTAAGATTACGTCGAACCACTCAGATGCTTTTTGGTTTAAAAAATCTAAAACATATAACATTTCACTCTGCACTGACCTCAAGATGATAAATCTAGTCTTTTAAAAGCGAACTATAGGTACACTCGGATTGGACTAAAGAGTGACGCCGTTATTATATTTAGATGTCCGATGTCCACAACTCCACAGGACGTCGGTAACTTTTATAGCTGGAGACAGGAAACGTATATCAACAAAGTGGATAAGTATTTTGATTCCTGACTAATGCTAAGATAAGTTTAAAGTGATTCACGTCAATTCCATTTGGTTGGTTAGATAAAAAATGTACTTACACAGTCAATAGAAAAAAATAAGGATAAAAATATATATTTATGACAAAATATCAAGTTTGAATATGCTTTTAACTGACAACAATGGGAAAATTTATAACGAAATCTATATGTTCATAAACTATGCAACTAACAATACATGCAAATTATAATCACGTTATAAATGTATGAAATTATCTGAAGACAATACTTCAAACAATATGATGAGAGGCAGGCGGGGCCCGCAACCTACAACCAATCAATATTAATTAACTTTTGTTTCAATATAGCTCACACTATGCAATTAACACGTCTAGATAAAAAGGTTATATCATCAGCAATCACGAATTGAGTAATTTCGTTGGGAAAGTATACGGAGCAGCACAAAGCCGGACTGAAGTAATGTCTTACCGAGATCTTTTGTCAGAAGTTGAACATAACCGACATTTGGCTTCCGCGTTCGAATTGACTGACCGGCGAATTGTATCAATCGTTTCAGCAACCTTCTTGTGGCATACATTGTAAAAGAATACATACAATATACAATAATGGAGTGTAGACTCAATTTAGTTCACAAATATAGTGCTCGGCATTTAATATCAGATCCTACAATTTCTTGCATAAACCTAGGCTTGAGAGTGTGTTTTAGATGGAAGCAGAAATGTCGTAACTGGTAACAGGCTGATGAGAAATAAACACGGCATGTCTGTGGTAAATGACGTGTGGAGTGAGCGAATTATTCAAATCAGAACAGTCGTCCATCATTTCCAACATTTGTAATAATTGTACAGATACATATTCCGCCGTTTGTTCCAGTTTCGGATAATTGCGTTTGGGTTTCGCACTTTCGCACCTGTTGCTAGAAATACCGCAACTGCACCGATCATTATTATGGCCTATAGCGTTCTAGGCCGTAGTTTGTATTCAAATTAATACCTACTTTTTAAAAATCATTAACTATGAATGCACACTCTAAATTTTGAGGTAGGTATGTAGGTATATTAAATTGTTGTCATTTCTATCTTCCTAAATTTTAAATAGGTATTATAGCGAAAATATAATAAAATATGCACAGTTATCATTATATAAAACATAAGTAACTTGATAATAATAATTTAAGTACACGTATTATCAATTGATAGTGGCTTCTAAACAATAACACAATTGAGATATTTATTTACAAAGAAGAAATATAACACTGGTGTCGTACCTATGCCTGAAATAAAAACCTTGTCTATTGGAGAATTCAATAAAAAAACAATATAAATACATGATTGGCTGCAATTGCGGTGGGAAAGTATTATTAAGTTTTATTTTCCATAAAGTGGGCATGTACCCGCAGATTGAATACCAATCAGCCAGTAATCAGGTACGAGTAGGTATTGCAATATTAATAAATATTTATGCATAACTGGTCTTATCTGCTGAATATTTGCTTCTCGTTTTAATACAGCGAAATATCTCGTTTTAATAAAACAAAAACAAGTTTACATTACCCCAGATAAAATTGTAGATTATTATTATATTTATACCTATTCATAACTGAAGTATTAATACTGACGCTAATAGCTTTTGGAGCTTGTTTTGAAAACGTTTAGTTATTGCTCTTTAATATTGATATGTTTTCAATTAATGAATTTATGTACTTATTTATTTATCGGTGACTTTGAGTCCCGAAAATGTCAGTTACAATCGTCAAGGGCGGAGACGCCGACCGATCATGAAGGATTCACTTATGCCCTTCAACACATTGAGTATGAATGGTCTGGAGACGAAATAGGCAGACGTTCCCCTCTGGCGGGGTGGTAGGCCAGAAAGGCCCACCGATTTATAAAAACTAGTTGCAGTCTCAATTTTTACTAGACTCAATCTAGTTGGCAAAGCGTTCGTTTCATAGAAAATGATTTGTTTACATACTAAAATGACAGCTTCAATTCATAGAATATCCGGATTCCGGATTTGATCACAGATTTGGTCATGGTTTATTGTTATTAGCTGTTTCCTAGCAACCAATGTCAAAAAAATGCAATAGTGATGTACCGGTATATAGATATGTATTAATCGACAAAAAAGGTCATAGTTGGGAATTGGGAAGCGTCCGTAGTCGAATTGGCTTCAGTAATCGTAACTGATCACTGAGGTTAAGCAACAACTGACACGGTCAGCCATTGGTAGGTACAGCATGAGTTACCGATTTCAAATGGTTCTTTTCTGGACGCTTCCGTGCTTCGGACGGGACGTTAAGCCGTGGGTCCTGGTTGCTGCTTCGGCAGCAGTCGTTAAGCCTAGTCAGAGGCCGCCCGAAGGGGCGGCTTGAAAGCATCTGACCGCCGGGTTGCCCACTTACTCGACAACTTCAGTGCATTGTACTCATTCAAAAACGGCGATACGGCTCGCGACCTATCACGTGAGTATAAATGTACAGCGAAAAGCGGGTGACTTCGTTTATTAATCATTCCTAATTAAATTTAACTATACCTAATTAATTTGAAATTAGTATTTCTAACCCATGTTCTCGAATTCATCGATAACACTTATCGATAATGTTACATCCATTGGCAAGAAAAATGAAGACACTGTGTTCATTATTAAATGTCACTTCACGTAACCCTTATTGCTGGGAATTAAAACTCATAATGATATGTCCCATGAGACATAATCATGGTAAACGGTAAAATTTCCCCCCGCAAAAATTGGCAGACTTTTTTGTATCAAGAAAGATCGCTATGACGCTTCCCGAGGGTACACCCGAGTCCGCGTTGTTCTATGCCTTCAACATAACGACTTGCTTAGTTACAGAAGCAACCATCAATAGTATGCGAAAACTGACGGTATTCAAGATCAGAGGTTAATGCCGTCGCGCTTGTACAAGCAATGGTAAAACGGTTACCGTCAAGTATAGCCTGAAGCAGGACCGCCCACCCTTGTAATGTTTTCACATTGAGGCGACCATCGACAGTTTCACTTTCTTTCGGAGGTGCCGCGAGGATGGGCGTGACGCCTCGGACTCTCGGACAGCCGAAGATTGCATACTTTCCCCGTTTTTATGGGAAGCTTACAGGGCGTGAATCGATGACATAACGAAAGCAGGAATCGCCGCCGATGCAATGTTGTGAAAGTTTTAAATGTAAATAACAAACAAAAAATATAAATGAAGTGTTTATAGTGGGCGGGCGGCGTTTCATCAATCTTTAAAGCGCAACCTTCAACAATTTATTAGGGAGGCGTGAAATTAATCACTACGCCATTTAGAGCTTTCCTGTATACCATTCCTGCCTACACCTTCATGGCAGCGACCTTAGGACTGCAGTTAGGTGGGCGTTTCGATTCGCGAGATGTTATTAGCATTGACACACTTCATAAAGCAAGACATTCTCTTAGTTTCAGCATTGGAATTAAAACATGGCTGTAATGTTTTAAAAGAAGATGTCATTGTATCCGGTATTCCAACAGCACCATGAGTCATCATTTTAATCGGTTGCCTGACATGGATCAAATTTTGTACAAGGCTATTAGGGGAACACCCATCGTTTACAATATTGGAGAGTTAAGCCACCTAAAGCCAATTATGTAGTTACTCGTTACTCCAGTGATACTAACAAACGGACGGGGTCAAGACTGCACGCAATCCTGTTACAAGGTCAAAAAGTTATACTTGTGAAGCTAAAAGAGGTAAGCGCGCCATATCTGTTGGAACAGTCAACATGTTTATGTTAACACCTATTTTATCTGAAATAAAATATAACCGCACCTGCAGCATATGCATGCACATATACATACATACCAAAATGTATTAAAACGAGATTACGGAATAAAATAATTAAAGCGACATGGGTTCTATTTTCTTGGAACAAATTGAAAATCCGTTTGAACAAGTTTGCATAGGTAGCTTTGTATATGAGAAAAACTTAGGCATCTACAGTTTAATTTTAGAAAATTAGATTTGTAGAAAATACAGGAGTGTATTGATTTTGGCATTGATTTAAGGTACTTATCTGAATAATTACAAACAGTTTACAGTAAAAGTACCTAGTCAGTGCAGACAGAGACACAAACATATACTTAATCGAAAGTGGAAAGAAAAAAAATGTTGTCACTGCTCAACGGTTATTTCGTAACACCGCTACCTTTATCCGGCTATAGGCGAAATTGTCCCATACACAGCAATAAGCATAAACCGGTGAGACCACTGTCACAACTCACACGATAAACAATAGTAAATGGGAAGCTACTAATTCGACTATTGTGCAAAGTGACAGGCTTCGGAGAAATTTGACAATGCACTTATGAAGAAAGTCGCTCTGTGAACCCGTCCGAAGCGATTAAGAGAGATTACGCATGTGAGATCGACTATTCAATGAGTCTTATTAATGCGTGCTTGATACGATAATTGTCCGGTACCCCGTTGATTGAAGTGGTTGGTAGCTGGTGTTATAAAGAGTATCTAGTGTGCAGATGTTAGGGCAGTTTGGTCTTGGAAAGTGACACGATGACCCAGTTACATGTGCAATGAAAGAAGCGAGAGTAAAAGGATGACGTGCGAGGTGGCCGCAGTCGGCGCCACACGCCGGTGTGGTGACCTTAGGCCTTACACTTACTCGTCACACAAGAATAACACGTGCAATTTAACTTAATTATTTTTTTAACTCTCCAGGGTGACATTTTTTTAAATGTTACATAGATACAACTGTTATTACACCCTTTACTTAGGATGTATCGAAATATTTGCGGGGGGTGTACTTGCAAATGTAGATTGAATGGAGGCTAGTCACGAAATATTATTAGCGTCTGCCAGGAAAGTAATAGTTCAATTTCATATCGTCCGGCTGAAGACGATTGCACTCATACCAGTCATTACCTACTATACCAATTAAGGTCATGGCTCTAAAACTTTACCTTGGAACTTTTTTTGAACTAATATAAATACACCTATATAAAATATATACCTAATATATTATGCGATATTTTCAGCAAATTACCTGGCCAAATAACGGCGGTAACAAATTGAGGTTTATTTTTATGTCCACATAATAATATAACATTCAGTGATATGACGAAAACCAATTTATAATTTAGCCCGTGCAATTTGCTGTCGCAATTGAAACTGACAATGTACTATTGTGTAATGGATATAATTGTACACTTCAGATATTTTCAAATTATTGTAACCGTAATAAGTGAACATGTGGAATATCACAATGGCAATTTAAGTACGGAAATATCCTTTCTACACTTATAAATTGTTTATAATATATATTTGGTCCTATATGTAGGATAGGATATTTAAATAAGATTGGGCAAGCTCTTTGTAATTCCCAAAGCGTGCATTGAAATTCCGTCTAAAACTGTCCGAATCGTGCGATGTAATCACTAATGGCGGTGCGATCAAACTTGCGAGGCACGTGCATCACACGCAACTACTTTCGCCGATTAAAAAACCGACACAGTGTAAGAGACTCCGACGGTATACGTGCCTCTTCAGGACCAGCGCGATCTATTACGAAAGTACAGGCAGCGGCGGGTTTGCTAGTGAATGGAATACCGTTCTTAATTCGGTCGTAGTAACAGACAGATTTGGACCGCGAGAGTCAAGTTTCGGGAGCCTTCCTCTGTACGAGTACATCACGACTTGTCGACACCGGCGACCTCGCTGCCGGCACACTGAGAGAAGCGACAATCAGTTTTAATGCAAAAGCAACAGGAAGTCTTTATGAAGAAGCTATGTATTGAAAGTTACCAACAGTATAAGTGGACCGAATGCATAAATTAAATTTTAATAACATGGAAAGCGGGCAAGGATTATATACGTGGTTTCTCGGAAAGAGATAAAACGTAGACATTTTAATTTTAACCTTTCTCTTGAGGTTTAAGATTGCACACACTGATTTGTTTTGCATCTCAATTATCATCAATGCTTCAGGACGATAATCACAAAAGCTTCAAGCTACTGACAAGATTTATAGCTATAGTAACAGTTCAACAAGCAATTCTGGAACCATGAACAAAGATAACATTTTGATGATACTTAGAAACTGGCTATAATGAGATACGTGGGTAGTGTTTAGGACTGATTCTCATAAACAACATTGAACAACAGTAACAAGACAATAGCCAATAAATTAGCTTACGGAGCGCGATAACGCATGCTTGTAATGGAGCTGTCTAGCGTTACTCAATGGCTATCAAATCGCGGGCATAGCCGCGTAATGTTCAGATAACATCGTGGTTCCATCATGGGTCGATGGACGCTGACGGGTCGTCTGGTGCGCTATGGCGGCGACATCGATACCGATACGGTCGTCACTTTCACCATCAGCGAGTCTGGCTCCGCCGGTTGAAAGATCGAGCCCAAAATTATCGACGCTTCATTGACACGCTATGTTCAATTCTTATTTTTTTTTGTAGAGGACAATTATTTGGTCCAATATTTGGATATAATATGGAAAAAGTAAGTATATTTTTATAATTGTAAATAGGTGTTAACTGTTAACATAATTAATACTGATACCTAATGACATTTTATAGATCTCAGACACTTGAATAGTAAAATATTTTTTGTGGAATGGAAATTCTGAAGTAACTCAACATACAACATTGTAACGTATTACAATGTTAAGATTAAAATCGATAATGATTACGATAATTTTAAGAAAGCTCAAACCATATGCTGTTCGATTTCCTTTTCGAGACCAATAAAACTTTACAAGTAATAATATCTCGAGCATAACGACATTCATATAAAGTAACGATTCAACGTTATATAAAACGCACCGACCACTATAACGTTTAAGACAGAATTACATGTAAGTACATCGTACCACAATATACCGATTTTTGTGTAAAATGTCATGACTTCAAAATAAAGTGAATATATTGAGTCCCTATAAACTACATACCGACGGTGGAAAGGCAAAATGGTTTAAGCGCCATGACATAAAATGTTCACCAGAGCGATTTAAAGTTTGAAATTTTCGAAAAAAAATCATATCTCTGTAATTATTCTAGCTATGGCTTTGAAAATTAAAATACGTTAAATTGAAATAGTTTTCTATGTTATTCTGTATATAAAATGAATGTACATATTCTATTTACTGAAATAAGGGACATAAGACATATGCATCTGAAATCTCAGTCAGGTAAAATTGGCTTAAACGACATTAACATTTTAATTAAATACAAGTAAAAACAATTTAAACACCAAGGAGATTTAACCATCACACCAGGATAATGTTTTATAATAATTTATGTTACTTTAAACATTCCATAAGAATGAATTAACCGCCAGACTAAGGCAATTTATATCTAAGATGAATGACTTAAAGAATAAATGAACTTATAATTGGACCTCAGAACTCGAGAACGGTTGAACCGATTTTGGTCTAGAAACATTTGTGGAAGTCCAGGGAAGGTATAAAAGGTAAGAAGGGTAGGGTAGGGTAGGGTAGGGTAGGGTAGGATAGGGTAGGGTAGGGTAAGAAGCGGTACCTGCGGGCCAGCTAGATTGAAAACAAAAAATTCATAATATCTCACCAAGTCGAGCAAAGAAGTGGCATGGCCGTACCTTTTCTCGAAGCATTATTTTATTATAAACTTTATTAACATATTGTTCACCGCGAAATCACTTTGAGATTGAGATCCAAGTGATCAGCAGGTTTACTTATTCATTAATTAATAATCATAATCCAACCGACATTTCTTCGTCCGTCTCTATGCCACCATTCTGTCACTGCCTTTGTCCACCTTCCGTCCTGCCTTCGAGCCAAGTTTCCTGCCGACTCCCATTTCAGTTCCGTGACCTGCATACCGACGTCGAAGACTTTTGTCTTTTGGTGATTTACCACGCTGGGAATACAGTCTGTAAGCGAAATTCTTAACATGGATCGCTCCATAGCTCTCTGTGCAACTCTGATTCGGTGCACAGTTTCCTTGGTCAGCGTCCATGTATCGGCACCGTATGTTAGTGTGGGCAAGACACATAAGCAATTATCAATCCATAAGCAGCGTCGCTCGCTTTAAACTATCTGTCAGATTCATACAAGATACGCTAGATTTGATAAGCAAGCGACGATGCTTTAGGATTGTTAATGGCTAAGTTTTAGTGGTGGTAACCCCAAAGGACTATCACAATGTGAGTTGGGTCTCACCTGACAGCCGGACCGAGAACCAAATCGACCGACGATTAGTCGAAAATGGAGACACTTCTGGATGTTAGGAATAAGAGGGTTGCTGATGTCAATAGTGATCACCACTTAGTCGATGGAAAAATGTGCTTGAAGATAGCGGGAGTTTAGGAGCAGGCCACAAGATCTGCCAAAGGTGTCGTGTAAATAAGCTGCAGGACCCACAAGTTAGAAGAAAACTTAGTATCCAGATTGGCAACAACTGGCATCAATGACGTGTTGTTAAAAATTTGCGAAGAAATAATAAGGCACAAGGAACACTTAAAGAATGAATGGATGTCTAAAGAAACATGGGATATGATCAACCATCAAGGAAGACTTAACGTCGAACTAGACGACCATTCTAAAGAAGCACTTGCGTACGAGTATTTTCTTTGTGAACTTAATATCAAACGAAATTTATAAAAGGACAAACGCTGCTAGGGGTAACCCTATATCCAGCGATGGTCTCATCGGCTGCCATAGGAAATAAATTGCAACAAAACCCAGGATATCTCCTTGTTACTATGAAAGATTGACTTTCAAGATGGTATGGCCACATTGCCGAAGTTTTTAATGATCCTAACCACCACCTGGGGAGTTGGATGCAGATGCAAATATACCAGAAGCATCTTGTATCTTGATGCATAATCGTAATCATTATGATTAATAAAATCGGCAGGTCTTACAGGCTAGTCAGAGGCTTTCGGGTGGCTTGAAAACGTCTGACAGTTGGGTAGCCCACTTACCCGAAAACTCTCTCAGCACAAGATTGCTTGTGTTGGGGCCCAATAACCCGCGCTAGGCCAACGTGGTAGACTAGGCCTAAACCATTCCTTCATTGGAAGGAGACCCGTGCCCCAGGAGTGGGGACGTAATGGTTCGTGATGAGATTTATGACTATCCTGCATCTTGACAGAAATTTAAATATCCAACCCCCGAATAAGACGAATTGATACGGACCATACGATCGCTGAAGAGTGGCAAAGTACCAGGGAACGATGGATTTCCTACGGTGGCATAAAAAGCAGGATAGATGGAATATACCAGATATTGCACTCTTCAGCGATGGAGGATGATGAAGTGAAGTTAGAGAAAAGTTAATTTAATTCATGTCCAACTTTTTCCTATAAGGTTTGCTTTTCGTTGAAATACTTTATTCTGAAAATTATGGGATACAAACAGGTCGTGGTACTCGTGGTCACTGGTCTTCTATTTCGTATAATTACCTAACAATTATCAAAATCGGTTAAGTTGATCCAGAGATTTGCGCTTGGGAACACATTTTCGGTTAGATTTTTATATAGATAAGAAATCCTGTTTCTGACTAGATTTCGATATAAATTATTTATGAATAAGTTTATTTATGATATATAATTATTATTTTGTATAAAAAGTAATGTCATGTTAATACAATACAAATATTTTACATTAAGAACCATATTGTCATAGAAAAAATATTTTATAAAAAATAAATATTTGGTTGGATCCTTGTAGAGAAACGTTAAAATTCCCTACTTGCATAGAAACAGCAATTTAGGCGAAAGGATCCAAGTGCATATTTATTACTCAATAAATATTAATTATAGCAACACTATTATTTAGAACCTGTGTAAAGAGTAATATAATAGATATCATAATTTAATGTAGTTATCGGTGATATAATCAAAAAATATTTACAGTTTTATACTGGCGAACGAATCTGAGTTTGTACCTACGTAATTACGCTGCGCACGCGGCGCCAACTGTCGCATAGACGCACGTCCTCTCCCAATGAACGTCCCGGCGGGGTGCTGAAGCGACACCTTTCCAACCGGTCCTATTTATATTATTGGCGTTTTCACACAATATCCTTCTGGATATAACAGCTTAAACAGGTTCTACCTTTTTTGGCATAAGATTTTTTTGCCTAATCTCGTATTGCATAGTAACGTTTGGTCAAAGTCTCGTTACGCCGAAAATCGTATGGCATAAATCTCGTTTAGTAAAAAGTTATTTCGCATAACATTGTTTAGCCTAATGATGGTATGGCCAAATCTTGAATAGCCTAATAATGCTATGGCATAGGTTTATACAAAGTAATAATATTCGTTTGGCTTTAACTTTGACGGAGCGTCTCCCTACATAGCGCAAACTGGTGCCTTGTATTGTTTCCGCTGTTTGGAAAACGCTCCGCTCCGCTTCGCTGCGCTCCGCTTTGGTTTTGATGAACATGTGCACCTAACACGCTCCTCCTCGCTTTGCTCGTCGTCGCACCTATTTTTAGGTTTCGATCTCATGGGGTTTGTAATAATTATATTGGTCGTTAACTTTCGATTTTTTGATCATACAATATCGTGATTTTCGGGATGTAGGAGAAAAATACCACAATTTGTACATTTACTACATACTTAATATATTATTTATTAAGATAACATTAGGATAAACAAGATTATACATAGGTATAGACGAACATAAATTTGAGCAAACGAAACTTAGGTGTTTAAAGATTGTGCCTAAAGAGTTTTAGACGAAACGAGCCTTATGCCACATAAGTCTTGGCAAAGTGATGGTTCGGCCAAAAAAGTTTAGACCATACGAGTTATGCGAAATGAGTTTTGGTCAATAAAGATTATGCCAGATGAGCGGAACCCGCTTAAACACCATAGACCGCTTCATTGCGATTCTTTTGAATTGTTTTATATCACTTATATCAATTATCTACAAATCGCAAAAAGCTGCTTAAGTGCCAATTGTACCACTAAACAGATTTAGGTAAAGTTGTATTAACCGCCAAACGCCGCGAGTAAGGCTGACTGGTAAAATGGTTTAAGTGCCAGTATGGCTTCAAATTACAAAATTGTAAAATGTATTAAGTGATTTTATGTTATTTTTGACCAGAAGGCATTTTGTTTTATATCAATTACGCAATCAGGTAGGTCGCTTAAGTAACTAATGATACAAATTCACATTAGTTCAAAATGAATTAAGTCACAATGTTTTACTGTTTTAGTGAGGGTACAATGTTTTATATAACTTTAGTTTTGATCAAGTATGTTTGAACATACAAATGACTAAAAAAGTGGCTCTTAATACAAGAAAAAAGTATTAAGATTTCCAAAATCACCGTTGTCTTAAGCGCCAAAAAGTGCTCAGATCGAAACGAGACCCGCACCATTCGAAAGAGAAAAATCAGGCGATTCCAACGGTATATATAACTCATATTCGCCAAAAGTGGCGGATAATACATTTTGCCTTTCCACCGTCGATACGGTATTACATTTACAAATGCAATAGTCAATTGACATGTTATTGTTTCTCGAGTATAGAATACAGAGAATACAGAAAAGAGAAAAGTGTTATAGTTGGTAATAATGAAGTTAATAAACACACGATAGAAAACTTATAATTAGCAACGCAACGTAATAACGTTGTTGTTGCTTTCAGAATGGTTGTACCTTTAGCACGGTCAACAACTATATTGTTATTTTACAACACAGAATAAATAATGTCCTACTTATTGTTAATTTGTTGAACCCATTTACAGTAGCTAATAGCTATGCATACGACGCCATTTTTGGTGAAAAAACTATACCTCAGTATGTTGAAAATAGGTTCTTAATACTCGTTATTGTTGTGATAACTGTGGCTTAGACTGTCATCTGTGAATCCACTAACCCAGATAAAAGTGCACATTAACATTCATATTTTCAACACTTCGTTATGTATGCGGGTTTAGTATACCTACTAAAAAAATGGAACTTTCGCCAAATTATACATATTTGCAAAAAAAAATATAACAGGATCTACACTGATTTAGTGACCAGATTGCTTGGCGTAGGAATAATTTGCAAGCCATACAATTTATCATTGCAGAATATCAAGCACGTAAGTGTACGCAGTCACTTTCTTGCACAGTAATAGGCATTATGATAATATACGCCTCATAAGTTACAGATATGATCACTCAAATTGGCTGCAGTCGTGAATATTAGTGTGCACTCGTGCGCAAGTTATTAGGCAGCTAAACTTTAGCCTTTGTAATTGTTTATGTAATTTGACAAGAGTATCTAAGCATTTTTCAATAGCACCTTAATTAATACTTTCATATGTGTTCGGTTGGCATGAAAAAAAACAGTGCTTTAAAATTGTGCCCTAAAACTATTGGTCACTTGTATTTTTGCAGCCTATTGCAAAAATTAGGTATAACTAGACTTTACGAGTATATTCGGTAAAGTTAAGTTGTTATCGCGATTGAGTTAGTAGCTTTCCTTTGTTGAAAGTCAACACTGGCAAGTTATTGTGAAATGAAACTATCGGGTGTTCCATCGAGTAGCTGGGTATTTATGAACCTGTCTGAATTTTCTAATTAACGTATTGCGCTGTGCGCGCGACAAGTAGAGCGCATCGCCAACGCCACTTTGTTTGGTCACAGATGACAAAAAACCGCCAAGTCCGCTGCAGCGGACAATCGTCGCTAAACCGAGATGCGTACAGCTACGTTTCTCTTTGTGGTTTTCTGCATTATGCTTACTTTAGCAGATAACTTTCTCGAAGCAACGAAATAAACCGATAAAACTACTCCTATCTACGTGTACCCGATGAGAGAATAAACTAATAACTTTCCCTTATTGGAAAATGATCGATAGTACGTTCTGGCGACATCGTTGGCTGGTTTCTCGTTGTATTCAGGTTTAATTGAAATGGTGGCGCCGCAGCCTCGCATGTCGAACAAGGGTTGGTCCGAGTTATGGATTAGTTAGACATTTGTAATGGGCACGCCCTCGGGGAGCGGGTCATGTGCCTGACTGTCTCCGATCACGACCACTGTCCAGGGCGACCGTTAATGGCTCCAGTAATTCATTAGGCGCAGCCGGCAACTGTGACAATTAGTAGATATTCTAGATATACACCTAGGTTTTAGCTTGCACTATAAAATTATTCGCCATTCACCGACGGTATCGAGACGGTGTAGATTGCCGTTGATAGCGACGTTCTTGTTCATAAACCGAAGGACGATATCCGTTTAGGTGTGCCCGATCAGGCCCGGTGTAGGTAGGTGAATCGACATCCGGCCCGGATGTGGCGCTGGTGTCGAGCTGGCCACACCGCAACGAGAAACCGCCACTGTGACTACAGATCTAAAACATACCGCCAACTCCACAGCCAGAGCCTTGGATCCATTATGATTATATAAAAGGTTAATTTCACTCATTAGTAAACAGACACACCATAATAATTACTCATCGTAGAAAATTATTTTTAAGAAAATTATTCTGTATTACACGATTCGTTATGAATTAGGTACAATAATTTTGTAATCATTGATGAAACTATGATGAAGATGCTGTTTAACGGACACGGAGAGTGCAATACTCGAGTCGCCACATACCACGTAGGTACTTTATTTGTTTTTGAGCAATATGACGAATCACTATTTGATAGTGATGGATGATAGTCAAAATCGATAGCATCAGTGATTACATTAAATGCAGATGTAAGATAAGAGCCCACAGTGAGCTGCTTATGCAATAACTTATCGTGATCTCTCTATTGTTAATGCCTTTGCGGGCTTAACTAGTCATCATCGTGCGTTTTATTTCAAACTTTCAGACACTAGGTGTTATAATGTAATAGCTATGTCAATCAGTGCCAACACTTGAAAGCTACTTTAATGATTAGGAAACATTAATATGTACAATCATACATACATCCAGTACGGCTTATCTGATACATAACGCACCTGCATAAGTAGCGCTAGGCATGTGCAATGTTATAAATTATAGCTTGAACTAGAACAATTATACGCTAACAACATGAAAACATAACTTCCCATTTCTCATTGTACGCAACAACACTGCAAATTTGTTTGGTAAAAGTATTGCAACTAAAATTACCAAGAAATTACAAATGACCAGTTAGTGTTTTCTCCGGACTAGATAGTGATTAAGCAGCTTATATCACGTAGCAGTAGTGGGCTACCTCGGCAATTTAGACTTCGTTACTTGTATGTCATAACAAGTTTTCTTAATCACTCCATCAATAAAATTGGCCACCCAACCTAGGCAGTTATCGATTTAAGGGTTTCCGATTGCCTATTTCCTATTGTAAAGTCTGTTGAATCGCAATAGCATTGTGTAAATTTATCTACGGCGCATACAAAACATTCAAAGGGGACAAATAGCCAATATGTTGAAGAATTTAAATACGAACTGCAATGCCAACGACGACGCCTTCACAAATATTTGAAACTTGATGCAATGTTGTAGGAATGGAATGAGAATATCCTTGAGGTTCACTTTACCAGACTAAACAGTTAACACTAAATATATACATATATCTCGAATTACATCTTATAATGCTTGTCAAGCATTTATAAACTATTACATAGCATCAGTAGCTTAAATGATGAAGTGCATATTAGCGTGATCTGATTAAAATACACATATTATGGTTTGCGTGGCTAGCATGGCCTGTTGACACTAACTCGGTAACCCGATAGGCGTGCACGACACAATAAACATGAGAAAGTTGTCCACGGTACCCGGAGCTACTGTCACCATTCCTCCCTTCCAGTGTCATTCACAAGTAGGACAGGGACCCCTCGGGTAACCCGCTTAGATAACACACAGTTCGAAACATTATGGCGACAGCTAACATCGTTGGTGTGACGAAGAGGAAATGCGGGCCATTCCACATTTAGCAATCTACACACCACAACAATTCTCCGCCACAAAGGGAACTTTGGACTGCACACAACAGTTTACGCAACATACGGGCTCATCTGACAGGTACAGTGGCGAAACACACTTTGTAATATTCAATTCAAATAATAACCGACACTTGATTGATCTCAATTATTGGAGGCAATCGTATTTCCAACACCTCTATGCCATGATGGGTACATGAGAAACACAATCAGAATGTATTATGTGCCGGTAATTGCGCGAAGAACTCTGAGATATACGTGTCACTGCATCGATGTAACACAAAATAGCTTGATGCAATCGTAACGCTCAGGTAAATAAAAAATTGATTAGAGTGGAACTAGGTACTGAAATGATGTAAGACGAATGAGATGATGATGACTGGTGAGAAACAGCAGCTACCATGGATTAAGGCGCTCATGAAGGCACGACATGAGTCGCTTTGATCCATTGTCGGCCGTAGTGTAAGGAATCAAAATTATACGATGGTAGCTCTTTATCATGCCATGCCAGCATGCAGCTAATGAACAAACACCCACCAGTATCACCACTTCCTTTTTTGGCACTACCAAATATTTCATTCTGCCTTTTAACATTATTATTCAAAATTTTTGTCCATTTTTGCAAGCGCAAATTCACCAGTCTAGCTTAGCTGAGTATCATCGCCAACTGGTAGATAAGACTCCCTCTAAGCACGCGACCAAATTTGGCAGGTACCCATAAAACGTAATATCAGTTCTACACGAAATTGTATTGATTTTCCTTGAAGCCCACTTTTAAAAACTCTATGACATGTTTTTCTTTTAAGATTACCTAAATAGTTCAAATTATGTAAAAATATTTTTTATAGTTTTGTTTTTGAAAATTAATAGAGTACCTACAATTTCATATAAGTAAACAGAATTTTGCCACATGTTGAAATCTATCACAAATATTATTCTAACACTATGTTATAATAATTCTAATACTGTTTTCGATTTATTTAAAGAAAATACAGTACGTAACCATCGGTTAGGCTATGAAGCTCTCAATAGTATTAAAATCCTGAATAAATTTGTACCATCACATGTAAAGGTACCAGGCTGCCAAAAGCACAACAGAGGTAGTTACTATATCTAGCTAGGTGGAGGAGACGGTTCACGCGAGCCGCTGCCAGCCCGTCCCAGGCACCGGCTTGTCAGATGCAGCCTTCGACATGCGACCTCCCACCGCACCTGACTACCTAATGAACCTCGGTTCAAACTTCAACATTTTCATGAATATTTTCTGTAGCAGAAAGGTACCTGGTATTTTTGTTTGACCTTTAGCACCACGTTATTGGTTATTGTTGATTTTTTTATCCAATATCATATTTGAATGCCCGCCTTTTCTCACTTGAGCACAAAAGAGCGGGTGTACGCGAGGTTGTCACACAAGTGGAAACGTGTGAGCAAAAAGCGTGCATTACTTATAGCTTTAATTATTACAAGAGTTAATGCATTTCGCGCAAATTAAATTGTGTCAGCTGCTTGCCCCACATCGCATTGTCTCGGCGCGCTCCGTGGGATTTTAAGATAGCTAAGATTGTTCATAGCAGACGCTGGTTAAATAGAAACTTACAAACAATAGACTTGATTTTTTTCACATCTCGCGCTTATTCGTTGCGGAACAACGCTAAATAAATAATACAAAACTGTCAAAAAAGAACAGCTAATCGGTATTGTGTTTCCATGTTTAAAGTACAGCCTAATTATGTTGTATGTTCATTGTTCACACAAAATAGATAGACCACAGTACCTACTTAATTCCTTGCACTTAGTTAAAACCTAATATGATAGTGCACTTTATTGTCATGCAAATTCAGAACTAATAATGCTTCGGAAAAACCATAACTTTATTCTTTGCATTTCGTTGGAATAGAAATAATAGTACTTCGATGAGTTTAGTCAGACTTCTCAAAAAGGGAGAAATAATGCCGGCTAAAGCAGTTATTTAGGCTGCATTCGAATAAAATCATCGCATCGAAAGCTTCATAAACTTCGTCATTGTTGCCTCGCGTCAAATAAAACAGCAATCGCGGAACACCACGATGCCAAAAAAGTTGTGCATTATCAGAAATCTGGAATTTCTCTCCGCTTTCTTTGCTCGTAAGAATTGCAGCCGTGTCGCATACAATGACGATGATAAAACATCAGTGTTGCAGGCTGGCTGTTGCTACAAGGAACTATAAGTATTCGTTGCAGATTGCCTACTAGATAACCATGTTTCTGCGTTAATCTTAACCTGTGGGCTTAGCATGCGTGTGAAGAAAGGTCCTATCATAACTCTCTGTGTTGCTCGTTTATAGCGCGGGAAATTGCGGCTCCACGATGAGTGTTAAATAAAATTTGGTCACAGTTTGTCGTGCATGCGAAGCCCCCTTACACACGGTTACGTTGGTAACGTGTCTGGTTTGAAACACCCGGAGACATGACTGTAAATTGTATAGTGCCGCACACATCTCATTCACATCAAGTAAACATTAAAATACACTGACGACATTAATTTTCCGTCGCCTCCATCTGCATTGTTACCCAAGGGGTGGAAGCCGCTTATTTAGCCTCTGAGGCGGGTTTTGGCGCCTGAGCGTAGCCCGAGGGACTAAATTAGGGATTCACCCAATTGTTTTTTTGTCGTGCACTGTGTTTTTATTATGAATGTGAATAAAATAAAAATTATAAATTAACATAAATGTCAATAAATGTCATAAATGTCAACATAACTGTTTCTAATTTCTTCTACTAATATTTACGTTTATAAAATACATCATATACAGGATGTCCCAAAAGTCAACGTCATCCCTTAAAGGGCTGATAGGTCAGCTCATGAGAGGCCAGAATATCACAATATGACCTTAGTAAAAACTCGATAATTTTCGAGATATTGACACTTTTATAAATTTGCTGAAAATCAACACCTTGGATCAGTTTTTTGCGTGCCGCCGGTACAAAAATCCATATTGTTAGTATTTGTTTGGTGTTGCATCACCCTGTATAGCCCTGCTATTGATCGCAGTCAAAAAAAAATATCGAGTAATGCTGTATGTTTAAAAAAAACACGGTTTTAAAAGTCATAAAAGGTAATCGTATTTTTTATAAACAACTTTGACTCTACATACTGTAAAAAAAATATAGCACGCAAACCTGGCACCATATTTGAAAAGATTGTTAATTTAATGCAGTTTCCAAAATGGTATGAAACGTTGCTATTCTTTCAATTAACAAAAAAGTTATTGCTATGTACAAAACGACCTCGATGTAAAATTGTTTGAAGGAAATTTATCTGACTGAATTTATTAAGGGTAAGTCATGTTGGAATGAGAAAAAGTAAAATAGGTGGTGTGGCCGGGAGTGGGAAAAGAGACAACGTTGTCACAGTTAATAAAAAAAACGCATTTGAGTATCTTTCTCGAAAAAAGTGGACTATAGCAACTCCATATTCCCCATAAATGTAGCGCATTGTAACGTACATTCCTGAGTAGTGCTAATGTGTGATATTGTACAAGTAAAACGCTTACACATGTACATTGTACACCCACAGTATCCAAAAAAGGGACAGATCAGTTTGTCATTAACATTACCTCTAATTACTTGTTATTTATTTTAAAGTTATTATGACGACCGAATGGCGTAGTGGTTAGTGACCCTGACTACTGAGCCGATGGTCCCGGGTTCGATTCCCGGCTGGGGCAGATATTTGTTTAAACACAGATACTTGTTCTCGGGTCTTGGATGTGCCCGTAAAATGGCAATAGGCCCGCCCCCTATTACATTGGGACTAACATAACACTCTGGCGAAAAGTGGGTGCAGCAATGCACCTCTGCCTACCCCGCAAGGGAGTACATTAGTACAAGGCGTGAGTGCGTGTGTGTTTATTTTAAAGTTATTGTTAAACAAAACCAAACTCTCAAAATTATGATTATGACCATTAATGAGTATTATTTTTTGCTGATTATGTACTTAATATAATAAGTGGTGTTATAATTTTGAGAAATAAAAATAAAAGTCAATAAATGTTTGTTTTTTTTTAAATAAGTTGTAAAAACGCGAAATATGTTTTATAAGAGTTTGGTAAGTTTTTTCTTAGCTATTTTTGCGTCATATATGTTGCCACGGCTGACCCCACCACCTATTTTACTTTTACTCATTCCAACATGACTTACCCTTAATAAATTCAGTCAGATAAATTTCCTTCAAACAATTTTACATCGAGGTCGTTTTGTACAAAAATAGCAATAACTTTTTTGTTAATTGAAACAATAGCAACGTTTCATACCATTTTGGAAACTGCATTAAATGAGCAATCTTTTCAAATAAGGTGCCAGGTTTGCGTGGTAATTTTTTTTACAGTATGTAGAGTCAAAGTTGTTTATTAAAAATACGATTACCTTTTATGACTTTGAAAACCGTGTTTTTTTTAAACATACAGCATTACTCGATATTTTTTTGACTGCGATCAATAGCAGGGCTATACAGGGTGATGCAACACCAAACAAATTCTAACAATATGGATTTTTGTACCGGCGGCACGCAAAAAACTGATCCAAGGTGTCGATTTTCAGCAAATTTATAAAAGTGTCAATATCTCGAAAATTATCGAGTTTTTACTAAGGTCATATTGTGATATTCTGGCCTCTCATGAGCTGACCTATCAGCCCTTTAAGGGATGACGTTGACTTTTGGGACACCCTGTATATGCTTGAGTAGGGTTTAATTTTACCTATAATAAATATAAAATTCAGTATCATTCCTTTGCATTTTAGATGCAAGTAAGCAATTTTCTCATGATTACTGAAAAATAACTAGTTAACACACTTTCAATATCTATAAAATCAAAAACAACAATGATTGAAAATGTTTTGTGAAGAAGGGTATGTAGGTTTACTACCTTTGTTATTACAACTTATCACCTTCTTCATAATTTATTATGTTAGCTTAGTAAGGGTAGATTAAGTTTTTGTAACAAATGATGATGGGCACAAATATATGGAAGCTGGGACCATCACCAATAGAAATGAGTGATACGTCGTTGAAAAGGTATTTTTTTGCAGAATATGAATAACGGAAGCGCTAGTCCTGATTTACTGTCCAATTAGAATAATCGTACCTTGAAAGTTTTTATATTTTATTTCAGTATTTCATTTTTTCACATTCATTTTTAATTTTATAACAATATGATCATCATTCATTATAATATTATATTTGTTTACTATCTCAGTAAATAAAACCAGTTGAAAATAATTTCTCCCATTTTAATAATACGTGTTTACGTGTATTACGCCCTAACTGTCATCAGGAGTGCAATGCCATAGAAAAATACTTCCTTCTGACGAATATATTTCAAAATGGACAACTTATACGGATTTGTTGTCATAATATTTTTTTGCTCACTTGAAAAGAGCTATCCAACGATGTATGACTCATCTTTATTGGACATAGGTCCCAAAACGCCCATTGTCATTTATATGTTTTTTGTGTTTGTTTACCCAGCCTTCTTTCTGTATAGGGCCTTACTTGTTACTGTACTTATTGTAATGAAAATATGTATTAACTGCTGGTAATGTTGTTCACTGTCACCCTGTTTGTTTGGATTGTGACTTACAGAGTCCACATAGATTGCTTACATAGAGAATCGGGTTTACTGTATCTACCCATACCGGTAACTTGATTATGCAAAAGCGCTCACAGAGAG
The DNA here is from genome assembly GCF_932276165.1 of Plutella xylostella. NCBI lineage: Eukaryota > Metazoa > Arthropoda > Insecta > Lepidoptera > Plutellidae > Plutella > Plutella xylostella. The sequence goes on along the minus strand of NC_063992.1, from coordinate 6,641,158 downwards.
TTACCAAAAACATTAAACTATCACCCTCGCATAAACAGCAGGTTACTGGTACAAGTAGATACAGGTACCCAGTATCTCTATGTAAGCACCCTTATACATGATTTTAATAAGCCCCATAAAATGCACCGCCTTTTACTTCATAAAGTGAGTTCTACGCAAACTAAAAATGAATAAAATAGAGCATTGTCAAATTCTGCTGATTCATTGTCTTTTTCCAAGTACATTCAGATCATGTGTATTATGATCATTTTAAGAGACATGTAAAACTTATAACACCCCTATTTGGTCTACATAAAAAATAACCTGCTTTATTTTACTGCACTTTATCCCCCTTATTCATAGAAAAGTTACAATACGTTTTAACTAATAAACTGTTTTGTCCCTCTCTGTCAAGAAACAAATTGTTCTTTGTCGGAGAGGGACAAAACAGTTTATTAGTTAAAACGTATTGTAACTTCTCTATGAATAAGGGGGTATGTCTCCATGTACTTTTTATTGGCTGTTTCCTCCCATAAATATATTTAAGATACAATGAAGTCTACCATGTTTCATATAACCAGATTCTAGCAACTGCAATGATCCTAAACCATTTTCAAACAAATCACAAATATGTATGGGGTTTTACCACCAAACATTTAAATCAAGTTGGGTGTCTGACATGATAATTTACGCCAGATGCTGGTGTTTGACAGCACTATCCCATTCCACGGGGAATGTAATAAGGGTTCTGTCAGATGTCTTTCCCCGTGGAATGAGAGATAAACACCTGTTTATCAGTTGTTTAGATATTGTGGTAAGAGCAAGAATGTTTGATCTTTACTAACATTAAATACAAGGTTATTAAAATGTAATGTACCCAGCTACCCAGTGTTAACCTTGTACATAAATTAAAGTATGAATGAATTTTGAGTGTAGCTTTCAACTTACTTGTTTTCATTAAATTATGAAGATTTGTGGGTTGGTGAATGGTCTGGCAAATTTTCGGTTAAGTACATAAATAAAAGTTTTATCAGTAAATAGCCTAAACAATTGTTATATTCATGAACACAATGGCACTTACCACATTATTATAGTTGAAGGGGGCAGTTGTAGCTGGCTCGAAGTATTCCCTCTCTCTATTCAATTTATCTCCCATCTTTGTGTTCTAACACTAACTTTTAACAGTCAATAATACTCCCACAAAAGCGTTCATTATCCCAGACATTTCATTACTTGAATACACAGCTAATCTTAACTAACAGCACCAAAATCTTCATGATGGGCACCTCACATGATAACAAAAATGTCTTAAACTTATTACACAACAAGGAACATGCACTATAATATAATTATTTTATTAAATTGGACATGAATAAGGGAAATCTTAGAGAAACACTTTTCGATATTTTCACTAATTCCATTTCATGTCACAAAAACGTCAAATCAAATTTCAACAAACAAATGTCATTATTTTAACGGTAGCCATATTGAAGTTGGAAATTCGTTCATTCATTTTATTTATTCGTTCATTCTCTTTAACTTTATGATGAGTAAGTTATTATTACGAGCTTAGAGCTTTTGGCTTAAGAGGTACCCCCACCGGGTTCTACCTTTTTTGGCCTAAGATTTATTTGCCTAATCTCGTATTGCATAGTAACGTTTGGTCAAAATCTCGTTTCGCCGAAAATCGTATGGCATAAATCTCTTTTAGTAAAAAGTTATGTCGCATAATCTTGTTTAGCCTAATAATGGTAAAGCCAAATCTTGAATAGCCTAATAATGCTATGGCATAGGTTATATAATTAATCATATTCGTTTGGCTTTAACTTTGATGGAGCGTCTCCCTACATAGCGCAAACTGGTGCCTTGTATTTGTGGCCGCTATGTGGGAAACGCTGCGCTCCGCTTTGCTTTTGTCGATAATGTGCACCTAACACGCTCCTCCTCGCTTTGCTCGTCGTCGCACCTATCTTTAGGTTTCGATCCCATGGGGTTTAATGGCGTTTGTAATAATTATAATGGTCATTCACTTTCGATATTTTGATCATTTAATATCGTGATTTTCGGGATGTAGGAGAAAAATACCACAATTTGTACATTTAAAACATACTTATTATAGTATTTGTAAAGATAATATTAGGAGAAACAAGATTATACCAATACGAACAATTAGAGCAACCGAGACTTAGGTGTTTCAAGTTTGTGCCAAAAGAGTTTTAGACGAAACGAGTCTTATGCCACATAAGTCTTGACGAAGTGATGATTCTACCAAAAAAGTTTAGACCTTACGAGGTATGCGAAACGAGTTTAGGGCAATAAAGATTAGGCCAGATGAGGGGAACCGACCCCCACCCACATGCTTACAGTGTGGCAATAAAGCACAAAGTAAATACTTGCTATGTGGTTAGGTACATACTAATACATGGAAACCCCGTAAGGTACCTAACTATATATTCAATTGTGCTGCTAAAATTTCCCTTGCTTTTCTTTACCATTGCTGTACCGGGCAAAAAGGCCATACAACTGCACAATGCTAAATGTACGTGCTCCATGTGTGCTGCCGTCCCATGTCGTGTACAATGTGCAAGGACTTTGTATAAGTATAGAACAAAGTCCTTGGTCGTGTGTTGGTTTTGGTCAAAAGATACGGATAAGGAGCCAATCGGAGGCGTCCATAAATTGATACGGCGCTTGATACAATACGGTGATCGGATATGGTGATAGGATCGGGCAAAGGATACATGTCTGGACCCGATGTTCCTTTTAAGCCGCGTACACACCGGGCCAACGAACGCCAACGAACGCCAACGGTTATCCCAACGATGGATATTAACATACATAATACAGGGCAGATTGCAGAAACGAAGGCCAACGAAAAACGTTCGTTGGCGTTCGTTGGCCCGGTGTGTACGCGGCTTTAAACAACACTTCTATAAACTGATGTTCTCAGAATAATAAATCCCATGCACAGCAAACTGACAGAACGTTTCTTCACAGACTACAATTATACTAGTTTTGTTCTGACAGATGATCAATATCAACATGTCAATGTCATCAATATCATTTCCTTCAACTTGATTAAACAAATTCAAACAACACAAAAGTTATAAATTAAAATTTATTTGCAGAAGCAGTGAAATTGTGAAATGCATAACATTGCTATTGAATCGGATAGTGAAGATGAAACCCCTTCGGGTTGGGAGGAAAAATCTACTCAAGATGGGAACGTGTATTTTGTAAAGTGAGATCCATTATTTTATTTTAGTATTTTATGGACAAAGCTGATGTTATGAATGATCTGTGTAACATTATCTCACCGACATAATGTGTATTTTTCCAGTTCTTACACTAAGGAAACTCAATGGACACATCCACGAACTGGGCGTAAAAAAGTTATACCAAAAGATCTCCCGTTTGGTTGGTCTAAAACTGCCGATGATGAAGGAAAGACGGTATTTGTTCAGCATGAGACAGGAAATAAGACGTATACAGATCCCCGGCTCGCATTTGCGAAGGACGAGAAGCAGCATGTCCATGATTTCCGGCAAAGATTTGATGGTTCCTCTACTGCCTTTGATGTAAATATTTTATTTTGTGATAAGCCCATTAACAAGTCATGGTTCAAATGTGGTACTCTTTTTGTTACAGGCAGTCTATAAGTGGACCTCTTGATTGGTTTCATGCTGTTCACTCTGTCTCATATATTTTTTATTTATTTATTTAATAGCCATTTACCTATTTCACGTTAAAAATGTATAATATTATTTTTAATTAACTTGTTATGTTAAAGCAAACAAACTCATGGTTTATCAATAGCCATATAATCATCATTATTATTATTATTTCTGTTTCAGGTACTGCATGGCATTGATTTGTCAGGAAAATATGCTTTAATCACTGGTAGTAATGCCGGGATTGGATATGAAACTGCCAAGTCACTAGCTCGACATGGATGCAGAATCTTATTTGCTAATAGAAATCTTGAAGCCACACAGGCAGCTATCAAAAGCATTGTACAAGAAACAAATGCCTGTGAAGATAATCTAAAATCAATATTCTTAGATTTAGCTTCTTTACGAAGTGTAAAGAAATGTGCATTGGCTGTAAAAGCACTTTTTTCTGAGTAAGTTAGTTTGGTAAAAGCTAAACATGATTTGTGTGTTGTGTGCAACTTGTTGATGACTTGTTTACATTTTTTATGGATTTGCTGCCAACATCTCAACAGAGAAGCGAAATCCTTTAGGTATTCTGTTTGTTTAATTGTACAATGGAAGACACTTTGTAACTTTATTTTTTTCATTTGTTTGTAATGAAACTAATATTATGTAGCAGACAGTGTTACTTTGAGTGTCTTCCTGTTGTTGTAATTCAATGAAATAATTTACTGGCCCTTGTAGTTTGCTAAACATTTTACTAATTTATTTATTCTTTTCCAGCTACTTGGATATTTTGATCCTGAATGCAGGAGTATTTGGACTGCCATACACCGAGACGGAAGACAGGCTTGAAACCACATTCCAAGTTAATCATTTAAGCCACATGTACCTGGCTCTACTTTTAGAACCTTTATTAAGAAAAGGTTCAAGAGTTGTATTTGTATCATCAGAATCCCATAGGTAATTATTAGGTACAATATTTACAAAATTAATGTTGAAAAGTGGTTGTAGTTGTGTGTGGTTATTAAATTGAAATTGTTGTTTTCAGGTTTGCTGATTTGAAAAATGTGTTCATAAATCAAGACATCTCAATGAGCAAAGATCAATACAGTTCTATGATGGCATACAATAATTCTAAACTCTACAATGTGATCACAGCTTTGGTAGGTTTGCTGTCTGTTTGTTAAATCTAAATTAGGATAAAATACCTTTGGCCAGAATGGCACGAGAAGTGGGCAAACATTTTTTTTTTTGTATCATTGACCTTTGATAGGAGAAAGTAATTAATTGCGAAAATGATATCAAAACATTAATTGCGTTTAATTTCCTCAGATTCTCAGTGAAGAATGGAAAAGAAAGGGTGTCTGTGTTAACTCACTACATCCTGGAAACATGGTGTATACAAACCTGAGCAAATCGTGGTGGCTGTTCCGATTAGCCTTTCTACTTGTGCGCCCGTTTACTAAATCTTTGGTAAGTAATGTTATGTTTATTCATTTAAGAACTGTCTATGAAAAGCGTAGACCCTTCGAGGGAGTACAATCGCAGCGCAAGGTAGCATTGCGATGCGTCAAAGCGTTGCATAAATATGGTATCCTCTAACCATATTAATAATTATTTTGATATACCTGTCCATATTCGCTACAACAGTATCAATAAACTACAATCAATTTAATTCCCGAAATATTTATGTCTCCAGCAACAAGCGGCAAGTACGACTGTGTATGTGGCGACGGCGTCAGAGCTGGAGGGCGTGACCGGTCTCTACTTCAACAACTGTTTCTACTGCGAGGAGTCCCAGTTGGCCAAAGACCAGGACATAGCGAGGGGAGTGTTCTCCATATCCCTGAGGATGATAGAGGAAGCGGTCGGGCCAGACCGCATCACTAAATATCTGTCACTGTATCCAAGTAATCGGCAATCTTGATTTAGGTTGTTGTTTAATGAACCGTTCTTGCCCGTGCTTGAGATTTTAAACTTGAATCAATTTCAACAATGTAATTACCAATACAATGTAACATTGTTCTTTGTGCCTATAAATAATTTTATATACCCAATACCCATTGGGGAAACACTGTAAATAAGAAAGCAAATGATTAAATAAGAATACTGTAACAAATGATAAGTTGTTAGCTTCAAAATATTCAGATAGGTGAATATAATATATAAACAAGTTAAGGATGATTTTTATTCATGAAATATTTTATAAGGTACTTAGGCATCGTACCTAGGAATAGGTAATTATTCATCTTTATATAAAGTATTATTATTATACAGCAGCGATGACAGAATACAAAATGTATAGATAATAGATATAAAATTGAACTTTGTAGATAGGTATGTTTATATGTTTATGTAATTAAAATGAAGTACTTCAACAAACACCGACTGCCGAACAGAGATTTGTCTTGTCGATAAGATACCGAATATATTATCTGATGGGCCTAATGAACAAAACAAAATCCTCGTACCACAGTCGCGCCTGAAAATCGTATTAATAGGTTTGCCCTTACCACCACCTATGAAATTAATAAAAGTTACTTAAGTACTTATTTTAATTGAACATCAGTCGAATCTGAATCACTTTATGGGGTGGTGGTACGGCTTCTGCGATCAGTAGGTAGTTACAGCGATCCGTATATTGTTTACTCGTTAAAATATAAAGCGATTTCGTGAAATAAAAGTGCATTTACGTTGGAAGTGCCATACACAGCGAACATGAAGCTAGTGCTGGCTATCTTGGCTGTTGCACTGGCAGGTGCCACTGCGCAAATTGGTCTCCTGAAAAATACTCTTAGAGGTACCTACAGTGGTGCTTTTATTACCTACCCTTTTTACCTTCCACGTTTATTGTTTCTGGCTTTTTAGCTTTCAGACTTAGACAAGTGACCCAAAATTTTCAAAGCTTCTTATATTATCGTTATTCAATGGTTTACACATTCAAGAGAGTATCTAACTTCTTAATCAGAGGGATGTAGGTTTAGTCATTTGGGCAACAGAAATTACTACAGAGCAAGAAAAAGCTTTAAGCATTTCTTTTCACTTTCCGCCCTTGTATGCTTTTACTGTGTTTTTCATTTGTGATGTATTTATACTATGTTTTACAATAAAGTGTTTATAAATATTTTTTGCCATGTCCAGTAAAATGGGGCCTCCCTCTCATCCATTCTGACTTCCTGTACGAGATCCCTCGGCACGAGTTGCTGATCATATCGGAGGGGTGGGTGCGGGTGGCGCGGTCCAGCGACGCGCTTCTGCCGACACTCAAGATGTACTGCATGAAGCAGGACTACACCTTCTGCACTATGTATGATGCTGTGACGGGCGATGTATCTGGACTGCAGATTGCTGTAAGTACCTTTGCTAAGTAGGTATGCCTACCTGACTTTGGCTGCTTGGTCAAGCGGAGAGAGGCAGTGAGGCAGTGCATAGGTACTAAAGAGTAGTGCAGATTTTATGTGTGTGGTCGGATTTTTAACTCCTTCACCGTAAAACTGCCTCGCTCTATTCCACACCCAATCAAAAGAATGGGTAACTTAATACCTACCTAATAGTTACCTATAAAAGTGCACTATCAGAAACCTAAATTCGCCTTTCAGATTCCAGTAGCAGATTACAAGAACTACCCCGTGGACCTGAGCACCATCGGGTTCCGCAAGTGGGCGGCGCCCGATAACAAAGAGTACTGGATCAGCGAGCAGTACTTCGTAGACCCAGGTCAGTACTACTTGTTATAAGAATAGTCAAACAACGCTAACTTTGCAATTTTAACCTTAATCGCATACCTACTTACCTACCTCTCTCTCTCAGCCTTCCGTAGTCCACTGTTGGACATAAGCCTCTCCTAACGATCGCCACCCCAAACGGTCACCCGCCATCTGCATCCAGCGGCTTCCCGCTACCTTCCGCAGATCATCAGACCAACGGGTTGGGGGGCGACCGACACGCCGTTTGCCGACACGGGGTCTCCACTCCAGAACCTTTCTACTCCAGCGGTCGTCGGCTCTGCGGGCTACGTGGCCAGCCCATTGCCATTTCAGCGTGCTAATCCTTTTGGCTATGTCGGTAACTTTAGTTCTCCTGCGGATTTCTTCATTACGAATCCTATCTCGCAGGGACACGCCTAACATAGCCCTTTCCATAGCACGCTGAGCAACTCTGAGCTTGTGGATAAGCCCTTTGGTGAAGCACCACGTCTCGGCTCCGTAAGTCATCACTGGCAACACGCACTGATTGAAAACTTTTGTTTTCAGACACTGAGGTATGTTTTCAGTGAAGATGTGTCGTAATTTCCCGAACGCTGCCCATCCGAGTTGGATTCTACGAGCTACCTCTTTATCGAAGTTGGATTTACCTAATCGGATCACTTGTCCTAGGTAGGGATACTGATCAACAACTTCGATGGTGACACCTCCTACAGTTACGGGCGATGATGAAACATGTTCGTTCGACATGACCTTTGTCTTGTCCATGTTCATTTTCAGCCCAACTTGTTTAGAGGCATCATTGAGGTCTGTGAGCATTTCGCCCAACTCCTCCAGCGTTTCCGCCATAATAACTATGTCATCAGCAAATCGTAGATGAGAGATATATTCGCCATTGACGTTAATGCCCAGTCTTTTCCACTCTACAAGCTTAAAAACATCTTCCAGTGCACAGGTGAACAGTTTCGGAGAAATAACATCTCCCTGTCTCACGCCCCTTTGCAACTGGATCGGTTTTGTGCTATGTTCGTGTAATCGAACTGACATTGTGGCAGCATTGTACATACATCTCAACACCTCGATATAGCGATAGTCTATATGGCACCGCTGAAGGGATTGAAGCATCGCCCAGAGCTCAATAGAATCAAAGGCTTTCTCATAGTCCACAAACGCTAGACATAAAGGTAGATTATACTCCTCGGTCTTCTGTATAACCTGCCGAAGCGTGTGTATGTGATCTATGGTACTATAGCCTTTTCGGAACCCGGCTTGTTCGGGTGGCTGGAAGTCGTCGAGTCTTTGCTCGAGACGATTCGTAATAACTCTCGAAAACAGCTTGTACACATGGCTCAGAAGTGCAATGGGTCTATAATTCTTCAATAGGGCTTTGTTGCCTTTCTTGAAGAACAAAGTCACTACACTTCTGCTCCATGCCTCCGGGCTTGTGCCTTCGAGTATGACGGAATTAAACAGCCTCCGAAGTGCTATTAAAATCGGTCTACCGCCGGCTTTCAGAAGTTCTGTCGTTATTCCATCATCTCCCGGAGCTTTGTTGTTTTTTAGCTGTTTGAGAGCTATACTAATCTCGTCTAGACTGACGTCCGGAATATCTTCGGTATAGTGTCGGGTGAGTGGCGCTCGGCTGTCGTGAGCACCGCTGGTAATAGGGTTTTGTGTTGTGGTGTATAACTGTCCGTAGAATCTCTCAATTTCTCCCAGAATTTCGGGCACTGATGAAACGGTGTTGCCAGTGTCGGTCTTCAGTTGGGTCAACAGAGTCTGCCGAACAGTTCGATCTCTAGCAAAGACTTTGGAGCCCTTGTTTTGCTCTATTGCGTCTTGAATGCGCTTGCAATTGTAGCGTCTCATATCGCAACGTCTTGCTTTGGCGATCTGTCTGTTTAGACGTCTGTATTCGACCATATCAACTGAAGACTGCAACCTCATTTCTCTCCGTTCTCTTATGAGACTCAGAGTCCCATCTGAGAGTTTTTGAGGTCCTCGGTTGGTTCGGGACGAAAAATATTTCGATCCTACCTCTCGGACAGTTTCCACAAACCTATTGTTTAAATCGTCAACTGTAACGCAATTCTCTAAACATATCAGGCGGTCGCAAAGCTCAGACTGAAAGCTTTCGGGATCCTGGATTTGAGCAGGAGTAGGACGGAGCGTGGACTTCATTAGACGGGAGCGTTCTATTTTGCAGTTTATATTCAAAGTGCCTCTTACGAGTCGGTGATCGCTGCCGGTCTTAACCCTACTGATCACTGAGACATCATTGGACCTACCTATATAAACCTAAACCTACCTACATATAAGTAGGTAGGTAGGGATGTGTAGGTCCCACCTAGTTACCTACGTGTGTAGGGACAGACCCAGAAGTTGTTTATAGACTTATCTAAGGTAGGGTAGGTTATGCAATCATGCGATACCGAGAACAAGTACAATGTCCAAGAAGTATCATCTTCATCTTCGATTAGCAATCTTATAATTAATCTGAATAGTAAATACCTACATCGATAACTAATGAGGTAGGTTGATAATCTACCTAATAATTTATTATTTATAAGTAATTAAAGTTATTTATCTGAACACCTATCAAATTTTTCATCCTACATCATATCAGCTTGTTGACATATACCGCACCCAAGAGCGCTAAAACACTCGGCCTTCCTCATCAAGCCGCTACCGGCTACTAAATTCGTCGATCCAGTGGGCCGGAGGGCGGTACACACGGGCGTACTCTCACCCACTTACTCCACTCGAGAACCCATTTACCCTACTTGTCTCGGTTCTTCATATACGTATTTCAGCTAGCAGCTTTTAATGTCACAACTTACCGTAAATTCCTTATTCTAGAACCTTCCAAGGCCGGCCTCACGGAGCGCAGGGCGATACGCGCCGACGCGACCCTGGAGCAGGGCGGGGTGTGGGTGCCTGACGTGCAAGGAAACCCCATGAAGATCGGAGACAAGGAGGCCGATATGGAAGGAACTAACTTTGATAAGCAGGCGTGCACGGTGTCTATGGGTACGTGGATTGTTTGCTAGCAGATTGTATACATTATGCGGTAGGTACTAAGTAAGGTTTTTGCACCGTTCGGGTAGTGCAAAAATAACGCGTTTCTGCGGTCAGTGGTGCACTCCCGCTAGGTAGCTACTCTTCCGCGATCGGTGAAAAAAATATACTATACTATAGGTATTCTAGTGAGAAATGTAGTTACCTACTTACGAAACTAGTAAATAAAAAATATTCAGTATTATATACCACATCCTATCCACTTTTATTATCTTTACAGAAAATCCAACATTTGCGTAAAGGAATCTAGTCAAGACTCAAGAACTACCCATATGTACTTATTTCTTAGAACCTAGAAATAGATAAATTATTATTACCCCTAGGCCAGCACTACTACTACAACATGACGTCCCAGTCGGACTGCTCGCAGCTGTACCCGTGGTTCGGCCTCTACAACGAGGGCGCGCTGGTCGGCACCGGCTTCAAGATCTTCGGCACCTTGCCTGAAGTGCCGGCGGGGCGGCGGGTGTGGTTCGAGGATTCTAATCGGCTGGCTATTCAGGTATGTAACGTTTTAGATGAAGACGGCATAAAATTTGTAGGATTACGCATTTACAGGGTGGTATTTTATAAGTAGGTATCTACTTCTCGTCGGTGGGTAGCCATAATTCGGAGAAATGAACTTTGAATTGAATTACGATTTTTGAGTTGGTTCTATTATAAAAGCTGCTGTATGTCGGGTTCATTGACCTGGCCACGACATCACTCATAAAGTTCCGCAGCCTTATTATGTACCTACGAGTCCTTCGTCAAGTCGCGCGCCTTTGACTCGCGCGCCGCGCGCGAGTTGCCCCTACCGTATTTACCTATTTTTTTTGTCGTCAACTCGCTCGACTGTGAAAATATGTAGAGTCAGCCACAAAAGTTATAATTTATTATGCTATTTATGCTTAAGGTAACTACTTAAAATGTATAGGGTATTTTATAGGACTTTACCTTAAAATAAAACACAATATCCTTTCGGAGATGTATAATTTAAGATATAATATTCTAATAATAATCAACAACAAAAAATTGGCTTATTAATTATCAACACTGTAATTAATGTAACTGCTTCGCATTAGGAGTAACACTAAAACGACGTCACTAAAACAATGATGACGTTTTAACCCTTTAAACCGGTTTTTGCAACAAAAACTTGAAGGACATAGTAACTATGACAGGTAAAATTTGCGCACGGGATGAGAGAGATAGCAATCTTGGGTATCATGCGTCATAGGTCACATGGTCACATCCCCTTTTGCCTCATTCCGCACTTCCAACATAGGCTTTATTGTCCCGAAATCAAAGCATCTACTTTAATGGCGACTGTCTAGTCGGTACTTTCTTATGCTAATCAGCCAGGGGACAATATTTAACTATATTTTTTAGTTTCAATTCGTTTGCATCTGACCGTACTTTACATGTACTTTACATGGGCACGCGAGTTGATGATATAAAAAAACAGTAGATGCCAACTCGCGCGGCGCGCGACTCTAAGGCGCGCGACTTGACGAAGGACTCGTACCTACATCAGCTATGTTAGGTATCTGTTGCAACAAAGCTCTGACATGCACCTTATATTAGGTACTTCAAGACCATTATAAATGTTATTTTGTGTTTGCTTCCAGCTGATCGTGCCCGACGGCCCCGAGTGTTTGTATGACCTGACGGACTCCCCCGGAGCCTTCACCCTGCACATCTACTACGAAGACCATCCCTACACCTTCTTTTGCTGATATTAGTAACATCTATTACAACTACTCTAACGAAATATCGTTATGTTGGGTGCGAGTTTTTACACCGTTAGAGTAGTGGCGAAATTCACTGCACTGCATTTAAATAGCTCGATCGGTTTAGGAAAACCTACACTAGATCCTCTGTACATAAGTGACATCGTTTCCTGACCATTACTGTAAAACGTAAGAATTATCTATAAATAAAAGTCATGTTGAATTTAAACAATATGAAACCTTTATTTACATTGACAAGAGTTAGGTAAAACACATCTAGATTAAAAGGGTATAACAAAATATTTCAATAACTTTTAAGGATAACCGACAAAACACAACTAGAATAAATATGTACAAAACATACAACAAAAGCCTAAATAAGGATGGGAAGAGTGTATTAATGTATATAAATTCTTCGTATATTTTTCCATTCGCTGCCTCCGAATGATCTTACATTATAATTTATAATAGGTACAATACAATAATACATTATACTACACCTAAAAAAAATAAGTGTGCAAGACCGAGTCAAGCTTCTAGGGTCAGTATGAGCAATGGTAAAACGGTTGTAATTTTAAATACTTACTTTTCTGTCTGTACTGACCCTGAAGCAAAAGTATCTAATTTACCAATAAATACATTGACATAGGTTCGTAATTACAAATTAAATTGTGTATACTTAGTAACTTACTTCTCGCTACATAATTATCTTATCATAGGAAAACAACGGCTAGCCTCTAGCGTCTCTAACTTTGCCACTGTAGCACTATAAAATCTTGTAATTTCCAAGTTGAACTATAACAATGTGCAAGCTGTATAACTATTTAAAAATAAGATCGCTATAGGTGCCAACATTAGTCCTTGGCGGAAAAAAATGGGGCAAAGTTATAGGATACCTAATCTAATTTGATTCTGATAGAAAAAACTAGTCAAAAGCTTGTGGAGATCCATGCACCACTTTTTCACATCTAAATCTGAAGTTACGAATAATAAATTAAGAACTATGACTTACCAATACAAAGAAACACCTCTATACTATTTAGGTATATATTTTGACTACATTAAAACTAAATTAGAAATAGATCTTTCATAAATTCTCATCACTTAGATACTATATGCCTACTTTTAATATAAATAACATTAATCAATTACAAATTACTTTAAAGTAGAAAATTCTGTATAATTTCATAAGTCATTGTAGCATTTTCAGTTTTTAATATATATCATGTTTCAGCATTCTTCACTGATTATTTTAACTTCCCAGTTACCACCCCACCTACCATGGCCAGTATTTACACTCTTTGTTTTATCTCATTTATAAGGTTACCAATAGTGAAGTTACTAAATAAAAAATTGCAATCGTTCGATGTAGGTTACAATCCTGATAACCGTTAATGGGACATGGCTTATAAACACACTGGCAATGGCATGGCAACGATATTAAACTATCTACATAGATACAAACAATATTTTGCGTATTTTAATAATTAATTTTAAAGGCAGTGTCGCATACCAAACAAACATTACATTTGTGCGTTTAACAACATTGTGATGTAAATAGAAACAAGCATCTGAGGGACACTGGAATTGCTCGCGTTAAAAGAAAGCATTTTTCTGACTTTAGTAGGTTTTAGAATTTACATAAAAGAAAACGTCTTGCATTATGGTTATTTCCTTCGGGTCTTGTGTTAAGAAAACTATAGATTTTTATTAATAGTTTCTCATTTATAATTTATATTATAATCCATATTTCAAGTGTTTAGGCATAGTAATTGACTTACATATCGGCTTTAGTTAAAGATCCGAGTTCGGAATCTTATAGTAAGTATATATAAAAACCTTTGAATACATATTTTACATTCATACCTTTTCCGCAAATTGTTCGAAATTACTCTAGTAATACGACGTGAGCATATTTTAACTAACAATAGAGAAAGTATTAAAACATCTCGGCATCGCAGATCGGAAATGAATGAATCAATTTTAGTTCGATATATCTGTCGCAGGCATCTGGTTTAATCTCCTGTTTGATTGAACCGCTAGCCCGTTCATTGGATGACGCTGCTTAGTTGTATGACTAGGCCGAACGTTGATTGCACAAGCGTCACAAAACGTCCAACTAGTTAGCTGACTTAAAATCAGTCAGGTGGTGAACAAAACAAATATGGCGTCTAACAGCTAACAGCTGACACAAAAAGCACCTATATTGTTAGTTTTTTGCAAATAAATTAGCTTTAAAGTGCGTAATTTGTGTTAAAATAGTGTGACAACATGGATTTACCTATTATTACGCCGCGGGCGGATAGTTTCAACGAAAGTTGTCGCGAAACTGGATAATTATGAACAACAATATGAAGGTACGTTTATTGTTATTGTTTAGTTAATTTGTGAGATAAGAGCTTTGTAACATAGTCTTTTTGTTGACTCTTGTCTGGTCATGTTCACCCTAACCAGACATTACAAAGTTGATATACTATATCCCATTCAACGACTTCGCTGAATGACGTTCAGTCAAGACGTCGAACGTTACAATCAACGACTTGACGAGTTGTCCTTTAGTCATACAACTGAATAGCGCCATCCAATGAACGGGCTAGTGGTTCAATCAAACAGGAGATTCAACCAGATGCCTGCGACATATCCATTTGGTATACATGTCGCAGGCATCTGGTTTAATCTCCTGTTTGATTGAACCGCTAGCCCGTTCATTGGATGACGCTGCTTAGTTGTATGACTAGGCCGAACGTTGATTGCACAAGCGTCACAAAACGTCCAACTAGTTAGCTGACTTAAAATCAGTCAGGTGGTGAACAAAACAAATATGGCGTCTAACAGCTAACAGCTGACACAAAAAGCACCTATATTGTTAGTTTTTTGCAAATAAATTAGCTTTAAAGTGCGTTATTTGTGTTAAAATAGTGTGACAACATGGATTTACCTATTATTACGCCGCGGGCGGATAGTTTCAAAGAAAAAATTGTGGCGTAACTGGATAATTATAAACAACAATATGAAGGTACGTTTATTGTTATTGTTTAGTTAATTTGTGAGATAAGAGCTTTGTAACATAGTCTTTTTGTTGACTCTTGTCTGGTCATGTTCACCCTAACCAGACATTACAAAGTTGCTATACTATATCCCATTCAACGACTCCGCTGAATGACGTTCAGTCAAGACGTCGAACGTTACAATCAACGACTTGACGAGTTGTCCTTTAGTCATACAACTGAATAGCGCCATCCAATGAACGGGCTAGTGGTTCAATCAAACAGGAGATTAAACCAGATGCCTGCGACATACATATAATGTAACTTGGCGACAAAAAAGGTTATGGGGCTTATTTAGAGAGACCTTTGGTCATTAGAAGATGATTCTGGTCTGATGATGACTTATCAAAGTTCCAATCACCAAAATTAACATCGATTATAAGTATATTCTATTGATTGTTTTGAAACCTTTGAAGGAACCATTATTATTAATACCAGCCCAGTTATAAAACCAAACAAGTATCATGTATTAAATATACCTACGTGTACTATTTGTGTATAAATATTAAATATACTATTTATGTTACTACATCTAATATGAAACGATTTACAGTTGGCACTCGCACTCTACATCCGCAAACAAACATCGAATTCGAGTATTATTTTCACAAATTAACCTATAATTTAAAATTAGGTACTCAAATCAAGCTTTGCTTTAATCACAAAAACGGAATGGATTATTCCTGACCAATCACAATAAAATGTAGAATTCTACTATACTTGAAGAAAATGACTACATAAGATACTAGAAAATCTTTTCAACATTGTCACGAATTCCTGTGGACTAAATTAAAACGTGTTTTCTATTCGATGTTTGTGAACAACTATGACCCTCAAAATATTCTAATTTTGGTTTAGTACACTGGGTTACGGCTACTTTTCAGCAAAGTGATTTCCACCCTATATCTTAGACATTCTAATTCATTATTTCACGGGAGCTCTACTTAATGATTCAAAACGGATCTCTTTTTTAGTATATAATTTCACGTCTGCAAGACTAGATAAGTCTCTTCTGTCATTGACACTCAATTCATACACCCGGGACCACATTCTTACACATATCGAGTGGTACCGATACACTCACTAGATTTTTTCATACCCAAATCGTGCTTAACTGCGATCCCAACCAGTTACGTACTGGGAACCTAAAGGGAACTGTTCCTATGAAACTGACTAAACACAAATCCACTTTGTCACTAATTACACTCGTCCTCAGGCTATGAATAGACTATGTTCTTGATCTGTCTGATGAAGACGACATCTTCGTCGTCAGCATTGATATCGTTTTACAAAAGATAACAGTTCCAACTCAACCGTGACAAAATCCACTTTTCCGTTCTTAGGAACCTGTGACAAAATCCAAATCCACACCGTCACTAGTTACACTCATCAGCCAGAGGGCTATGAGTAGACATGTCCGTTCTTGCTGGCCCTCGTGAAGATGACATCCACAATGTCTGCGTTGATACCGTACGTACAGTAAGATCCAAAAGATAACCGTTCAAACTCAACCGTGACAAAATCCAAATCCACACCGTCACTAGTTACACTCGTCCTCTGGCTATGAGTAGACATGTCCGTTCTTGCTGGCCCTTGTGAAGATGACATCTTCATCGTCAGCGTTGATGCTGTCAGCGCCTGTCAGCGGCGCCGTGTCGCTGTGCACTGCGTGAGGAGACTCGTTGAGTTCGTCCAATTCTTCTATACCGGCTGCGGATGGTATGCGGATGTTAATGTTAGAGGAAGTAACGGAGAACTTACGAATATTTGTGGGTGTATTTACATGAAAGCTTAATGTTATACTGCTTAAACAGAATAAGATAAGTAATAGTTATTTATATTTTATTAGTTTAGGACAATATGTTAGGTTAGTTAGATAAATGTTTATTTAAATTTTGATTAGGTTACACTTTCTTTGTTTTTGTGTAGGAATTAAATCAGATGTTGTATTTACGAGTATCACTTTTATTATATAAGGGTCAAAATAAAATAAAGAAATATGAAATCGTCTTTACGTCTTTATACGTCTTTCACACTCTGCTTTCACTCTATGCTCCTCTGTTATTCGTCGTCATGGATACTTCACCTTGCGTTCTGTTCCACTCCCACACTCGGCCATCCTGACATTAAGGCTGCCCTCAGCCTTATTCATTACAATAACTGTAAAGTACAAGGTTACACACAATATAAAACATAGCATTATCAACCGTTAAAGATAATCTTCTTATTAAAACAAAAAAACTAAAAACTTAGCAACTCAAGTTAACAACAATTTAGATTAGTTAGATTTCAACTTAGGGTCTAGACAGAAAAACATAAACAACTATTCTATGCAAACAACATCTTGAAATACCTATTCAAAATACCTATAATACCTGTTTTGTTTAAACACACCTTTTGTAAAGAATATGAGCCTTAAGCCTTCAAGACTTAACTTTACAATCATTACAAAGCCTATCTAGATTGACTTTATTTACTGCTCACACATAACTTATTTATTACCATCACTGACTTCTCCATTCATCATCACTATCATACCGACACCAATAGAATATTATGCAATAACAAAACAAAATAAGAACTTACTTACTCTTTATGGTCTGGCCACGGTTTCATGTGGTCTGCAGAGCTAGAAGTACGACCTGGACCTTCGCTGCTGGGATCTAATTTCTCTACATCATACCTGTCATTCCGCTTCACCTTCTTCACTACGTAGGGACCTAGGTACTTAGGTTTCAATTTAAGACACACACCAAATTGAGTCCTCTTAATTGCCACCAAGTCTCCCTCCTTGTACTTGTGACTCTCCTTCCTACCTCTGTCCAGTACACTGTACACTCGAGCATCCTTTAACTTATCTATAATATCTTCAATGATGGGTAAGGGATGCTCATCTTTCACCATTTTCCTATTTAACAATCTATAATCTACACAGACTCTGGTGTCCCCGTCTTTCTTCTTAACTAAAACTAAAGGGCTAGCATACTCTGAATAACTCACCTGAATAATGTTGTCGTCCAGCCACTCTCTTACTTGGTTTTCTACTACCTTTTGCTCTGCTAGTGAAATACGTCTCGGCCGCTGAGCCACCGGGATATCATCCTTCAGCACGATCTTCATCTGTATGGGAGCCTCCTTGACCTGTAGGGGCTGGTAGTTCTCTACCATCTCCGTCAGCTGCTCCTTGTACTGGATATCACCAATAAAATCTACAACCACAGAATCACACGTATAACACCCTACTTGTTTCATCCATTCGTCATCTTTCATACGTAAACTCACGCGTCCGTCTTCCATAATCAATACCACTCTTCTCAAAAAATCTTGACCAATTATCACATCGTAAGGCAAACAACTTCTATTCACAACATGAAACAATACGTTATTATAATGTTCTTTATCTATCTTCACACTTAAAGTGACTTTCCCTAGGGGTTTCACTTCCAATTGTCCGAGTCCCACCAAAGCACTCACATGTCCCTCGTCAAACTTAGGAGAACCTATCAGTTTGTAGTATTCGTCGGTTAACAAGTTAACTTCACTGCCCGTATCTATTAAAGCAGTCATTTTGCAGTCTGAAATTTCAATAGTCTTCATCGGCTTTCGTCTTTCCGTCTGTTTGTTTACATTTGCATTCGCATCTGTCATCTTCACGTTGACGTCCATACAGTTTGAACTGTCACTGTCTGTCACGTTCTCACGTCGTTGGTTGCTCCGACTCGCTGCTGAATTTTCGTTGTTTGACTCCGTAGGCATGGTGAACATTGAACGCCTCTGTTGACACTGCGTAGCAATATGTCCAAAGTCGTTGCAGCGGAAACATTTAATACCTCTCTGTCTGTACGGGCAATCTGCTGACATGTGTTGACTCTCTCCACAGTTGTAGCACAGTCGCACGGCCGTCGTCCTGTTGCCTGGCGCGAGTGCAGCTGCTGCGGGGCCTGCGGGTGTAGTTGCAGTAGGTAGACGATTGAAGACCGGTGCCCGTCTTCCGCTCGACTTCTGCCTGATGGTCTCGTACACTTTCAACTTATCTTTCAGATCCCCATAGGTCGTCACGCCGTACAGCATCACCTTATGTAACTCGTCGTCTAGTATTCCGTCCACGATGTATTTAATAGCGACGTAGTCGGGCATCTTGCCTCGCTTGCCGAGCTCTTTCATTAACAGCATGTAGTCTAGGCACGTCTCGTTTGCTTTCTTCTTCCGGCTGCTCATTAACTCATGGATCGTCTTGGAATCTACGGCGTCTGGGAACTCCTTGGTGACCGCCGTCTTCAGAGCCTCCCACGTCTTGAAGGGTTTCTCTGAACGCAGCCAGAGTGCCGCCGTACCGGTCAGTGACCTGCGCCCCACGATCAGCCGCTGCAGCTCCGTCCACCCGAAGATCTCGGCGTTGTCATCGACCTCCTGCGCCCACCGTGTTGCGGAATCGGTCTGGTCGCACCCACTGAACTTAGCTACCAGCTCCTCCGTGTACGTGAGCGGTCCTGATGTTCCGACTGCCTCCCCGTCATCTCCCGTCGTCGTCCGTGGCATCTTCTTGTCGTCGTCGTTACGTCTTAAAATAGTATATGTTCAGACCTGAAGGCGTTGTGATGCGAAGAAAAATTTTCTTGTAAAATTTGCAACTGTCAGTCTTGTTCCTTTTATAAAAATCCGTCTTCATCCGCCGTAATCTCCGAGATTTTTTTAATTTTATTTATCCCGGACGAGCCCCCAATTTGTAGGAATTAAATCAGATGTTGTATTTATCACTTTTATTATATAAGGGTCAAAATAAAATAAAGAAATATGAAATCGTCTTTACGTCTTTATACGTCTTTCACACTCTGCTTTCACTCTATGCTCCTCTGTTATTCGTCGTCATGGATACTTCACCTTGCGTTCTGTTCCACTCCCACATTTGTATACAGTAGTTTTATTTAATTTTAAGAGTTATAGGCTTACTTTTATTTCCACACCATAAAGGTTGACTGGAAGAAATCGCGTTTAGGCGATAAGTCCGCCTTTGTATATATATACTTGTATTGTTTTTTCTTGTACTTTTACTTTAAACTATGTAATTTGTGTATACAATAAAGTGTTTAAATAAATAAAATAAGTGAATGCATGCTCAGTAAGTCGAGTACATTTACCTGACAATGGTAACGTCAATGATAAAATTCCACCCATACTATGGAACTTTGTATGATGGAGAATGATTTCCAGTTTATCCTGAGTCCATGAGGTTGTTTCTTAAAGGGAGCACCTATTTTACAACCAGAATGCATGAGTCATGTATATACCTGTATAGTTAGAGGGCGCTAGCAGCAGGTACTGCTCGGAGCGCGTTGGCCACAGCAGGTGCGCCATCACGCAGAACGCGAGGCAGTCCGCAGAGTACGTTATACCTGTAAATATAAACAAACGTGTTTTAGTACTTAGGGAGATATAGGATGGGACAGGGATAGGCATGCGCGTGTCACACCCAGAACACAACATTAATTTCACGAATAATGTTAGGCGTTTATTTGCCATTTTGGTGACGTATCGCAACATTCAACAGTAGAGCCGCAGCCGTAGCAAACATGTTTGCTTATGCGTGTAGATGTCAAGAAGTGTTCTTCTCGACAATTAAGGGGAATTTTACAATATACAGTTGCTACAACTCACCCAACAAAAACTTGAATCTCCACAGCGGGCTGATCTGCAGCGCGATCAGAGCAATGATCGGCAAATACACGAACCAGACCAAGCTCGAAGCCCCGAAGTGCAGGAGGAAATTCAGTTTGGCCATATTGTGTTCGTAGATCATAGTGTTACGAAGCTCCAGGACAAACCACGCCATGATCAAGACGCGCAGGACGAGGATGAGCCAGCCCGGCCAGGTCTGGTATTCGTCTATCTCTTCTATTATGTCCACTTCCGTCTGGGGAAAGAATGGGCATTGTAAATGTAAGGTGAAGTGTAAGTAAATGTTGCACTGTAATGTGGACTTAGTAGAGAGAATCCACTTTGTAAAGCAGCGATGCACAGCGAGTTTAGTTTTGCTTTGGAAGTAATGAAATGAAATGTGTCGGCAGGAATACAATATTTTAATATATTGTGTAGCTCTTTATTTTGAGCCGGCAGCAAATGGCGATACAGGTCATATTTATTGGAAATATTTGCAAGAATATACAGGCTGTTGAAAAAATTGTATATGTCTTAGTTAGTTACATTATTAGTTACTTCCAAAAGAGGTGACTCCAGGGCGTCATTTTGAAAATATTTTGTCCTACTAGTTCTTCAGAATGGCCTACAGAGTCACACCCTTTCAGCTTCCTATATCCTACCAACACCCTGTACATGCACTCACAGTGTTCCACACGTAGAGCAGCGTGTGCACGACCCCGTACGCGAGCCACACGCCGAACACCAGCGGCTTCCACGTGAGCTCCAGCCGCGTCACCGCCCAGCCCTTGGCCAGGAGTAGCAGTAGCAGCATGAACAGCGTCTGCGAATTTGGTGTTCAGTTAGCGTATATGTAACAGTTCAATCATTTTTATTAAACGTAGTTGAATAATTTTTTATTAAACATAGTTCAATAATTTTTATTAAATGTTTATTACGGACCAACGATCTAAAAAAGTATTAGTATTTCATGATGTAATGTATGAATTACATATTTCATTTTCCCCACAACTAGTCCCCATGATAACAAAGATGGTCATGAAGAGCTATCAACCAACATAAGTCTGGTCCTCATACTCGTCAGTGGGTACATTCCGCCCACCATCCTTATATTTTTTATTATAATTTATTTATTTTTTTACAATTATTTGTCCATTGTCATAATAAAATATTATTACTCTACCACCATCATATCATTTAGTTGGGTAGTGGGAGGAGTTTACTATTCCAAAGTAAATTACTTAAGCATGAGCCACTTACTCTACTCATAATGTCAAGTATGTCCCCGGCGACAGCCAGTCCCTCAAAGCCAACTCCGTCAATGGCAAACTTGATTGTGTGGATGACATTGAAGCACAGAGCCAGGAACTCTAGCACCAGACTTGAAGTGAACAGTCTTGTTACTGGGTGTTGCTGTGTTCTGAAAAATTGAGGTTTGTAGTAAGAAATGATGAATTATAAATATGTATCAATTAAGTATGGGATAAAAATGCTATTTAGTAGTTAGAGGTAGAATTGAGGAGATGGTTTGCTATAAAATTATCTGCGAGTCATTAACTCATTATGCATTCTGTAGGGGACTATTTCTGTTGAATACTATGTTGTTGAGTTGTATTTGAATCTCATCCTAATGATCCATTTTATGGTGCGTATTTGAATATAAAATAAAAAAGTTGGTTCTGATTATAAGATATTATAGTTATTTGGCACTGATCCAATTTAAAGTTAGCATAGAGAACTATGTACATTTGTATACAGAGGAATACATAGCACAATAGTAGATGATAATAATAAACTTATCTTAATGCACTTCACATGAACCTATTAACTTTTATCATTTGTAATAAGATAACAATGTTTGGATCAATAAATGATAACTTACTCTTGGGATGCATGATCCTGATAAATATATGAGTATATTATATCCCAGGCTGTCCTATGTATAATATCTTACCTTGCAGCATAGATTTGTAGCGGCAACAGAATAATGTAGCATTGCCAGAATACCAGATAAATCTCCAGAGTGCTTTGATGATCAAATGAGAACTGGTAAGACAGGGCATTGTAAAATGAAATGTTTGGACTTCCATTGACTAGCCAAAAATCATATTGTATTGATTGTTCTTGGTTCATTAGGGATTTGTTTGAAATATCTCCTTTGTAGTGATGCCACGAGCATGTCTCCTCATCCAAGTAGCATGCCACCATGGAGACATACCAAAATCTGAAACAAAATATAAGAGTTAGTAAAAGTTTTGACTGATTTTCCTTATATGTACACTTATTTATCATCATCTACCCTTGTAGGGATTATAACCATAATGAATAAATGGACAATTAAAAGCCAAAGTACATACTTTCAAGTAAAAGTAGGTCAATGGACTCTGGAATGGAAGTAAATGGTTTACCTTGGCTGGCCTGTGTTCTGTATGACATAAGTAAACTGGTTTTTCTTCACCACATTCCATGGTGTGTCCTCATCAATGCATAGTTCTCCTTTTGCACATGGTATCCTCCTAAAGAGATCCTGTCCATACACATTGCACTTTGGATGGTAGGCTGTGCTATTAAGATTTTGAAACATGACTTGACATGCTAATTCTTTATCTTCTATTAATCGGCTCTTGTAGTAGTGTATGAAATGCCTTCTATCTAACACGGCAAATGTTACAGGATACTTGAATTCTTGGTTTGAAGTCAAGTTACCAAAAATGTATCCATATGTTTCTTTTTGGTAGTGAATGTCAGTCTTTTGGAAACCAAACTTAGCAAGGAACTTGAAGAATTCATTGGTAGAGAATTCCCCTTTTATGTGTACAGCAGAAGCATTTAGGAAAAAGGATAAAGTAAATATTAATATTGCCACTTTGTTCTGCATTTTGAAAACAGTTTACACCCACGTAATTTTGGTTTTAGCATTTCAAGTAAACACACTACGCCAAATTAGTAATTTTCATTATAGATCATTATTATAGAAAGAACACGGCCTTATTCAATTATTTTATCACAAAATTTACAGAAATTCGTAAATTAAGTAAAAGTATTCTCAAAACACGATACGAAAACTATCACCCATTCACCTTCGTTTGCCAAATTATCTGTGAAACTGACATCTTGCTGTCATCGTATCGTTCATCTGTCATTGACAGGACGTCAAAGCGTGCTACTCTGTATCGGTGTTCAGAACATTCTATCGTGTCACTTACGGCCTGGCAAATAAGTGTATAAAAGGGAGAAAACATTTTACTCCCGTCTCACGTGGCATCGTATCGCCGTATGCAGACTGGCAAGAAAGAGTAGAAATTAGTAGGGGTGCCCCATTCCTTAATACATCGCCATAGCACATGGCCAACCAAGTAGCTTTTCCGTGAGTAAGGCTCTTCTCGTTAGGGAAGTACCTAATACTTATTATATGTACCTTGGTATGGCTGCTGTATGGTACATAACTACTACCACCCGAGTCCGCGTTATGGGCTGTAAATATAGAAAATCCAAAATGTCCCTCAGCTTCCGTCAAGCAATGCCTCCGTGAAGTCGGTCGTCGTCGTCGCCAAAACGTAGTGTTCTTTTCTCTATGGTCGTCGCCATCGTCCGAGACGATTGTCAATGTTAGGCTATTGGTAGGTTAGCTAAGTGAACTTTAAATGCCGAAAAGTTGGCTAATAATTACTTATTATTTGGTTAGCGACTATCGTAGGTACTTATCAGTTACCACAGGCAAGAATAGATAGGCAAATAAAAAAAAGTCAACCAACATTATAACAGTTTAATGTTTTTTTCTTTAACGTAACTAAGTAAGTATACTTATATTATTTTTACAATTAGGTAAGTTAAATTTAATCTAAATGTTATCAAAGTAGGTAATAAGTAGGTAGGTACACTAGGAAAAACGTAACGTGACCGCACGTTGGTCGGTAGAAGGAACTTTTTAGGGTCCCGTGGAGGTGCGGGAGTAATCTAAATCTTTTGTAAACGTGACTATGCCAATAGGTACCTAACTACTATAGGTAGAGCAAGTAGTTACTATACCATAGAATAACGAGTACTAGTACTAGTGTAGTACTACTGTACCTGTACCTACTTGTTATTCTATGGTACTACTAAGGGCGGATTCGGCCAACGTCGAGTAACTTTTTACTCGAGAGCAAAGTACCAGTTACTCGCGAGTAAGCAGATTTTGCATTCTACCAAACCTGAAACCAAGATAAGTAGCTTATCCCAAGAATAAAATGTTATACCGCCAAAATTGACCGTGTAACGAGCTTATCCGAGAGTAATTTTGTAATGGCGGCAGCACATCAGCTGATTAGAAAACCGTCATAATGACATATAAACACATCTGTCAAAACATAAACAAAAGTACGTTAAAAGGCAAAGTCTCAGAATAACAACAGCGAATAAAATATTAAAACATAAACAATTTCATACTTTTATAATCCATTTAAACTAAGTTGGCATGTCATTTCTATTGCATGCTTTGAAAGCGACCGAATGGCGTAGTGGTTAGTGACCTGACTACTGAGCCGATGGTCCCGGGTTCGATTCCCGGCTGGGGCAGATATTTGTTTAAACACAGATATTTGTTCTCGGGTCTTGGATGTGCCCGTAAAATGGCAATAGGCCCGCCCCCTATTACATTGGGACTAACATAACACTCTGGCGAAAAGTGGGTGCAGCAATGCACCTCTGCCTACCCCGCAAGGGAGTACTGTAGTACAAGGCGTGAGTGCGTGTGTGCTTTGAAACGCAGCTAATTTTATTTTAGTTGCATTACAGTTTCGTTCCTCGTTCATTCAATTTAATCATACTTATCCTAGATATTTACTCGCGTATAAATTTTATTCCGGTATAGTTATTCTCGTGTAACGTGATGTTTGGACGAATTCACCCTAAGTCGTTGACATAATAACCGCCATTTGATGGCCATTTGTTCAAGTTACGTGGTTAATAGTGTACACGGTGATGTTTTCAAAATAATGCTTGCTTTATTTAATTAAGTAAGTATTTATTTATTACAACCACTTTTCTCCAGGGGCGAACGGTGGATCGGCTGAAATAGAAATGATAAGAACGTTCAGTTTTTCATGTTCGGTCTGATGAATGACTAATGACCAGTTAACTAGTAGTTAAGTGGTTCTATCCACTTGCCAGTTTTTTAAAAGTCAGGTTCTAGGCCTGGAAGTAGAAACTATTTCCATGGTTCTAGGGTTAAGGATTTAAAATTTTTTGCTTACATTTTTAACTAGGTTTTATATACTTACTCGTGGAGCTTTCATTGCATGGTTCCTCACATTCTTCAGTAGTAATTAGTGGGATATCTAGACACTCTTTTGGTATCTTGAAATTATTTCCAGATCCCTGAAATCATAAGATACTGTTTTTGAGGATTTTACAGGACATTGTTGCGTGAATAAACACTTATATACCATAGGTAACTCAACTAGTCCCTTATGTAGGACATGTAAGGAAGTAGATGAGACGGTTGAACATTTTCTGTTAGCTTGTCCACCTACTACAGAAACAAGATTATCTATTCTTGGACCAACAGAGCGCCTACCTCAGCTATTACAACACCCAGGCCTGCTACTCCAGTTTACCCGGGAGCTAGGCTGGCTGAGCTGAAACCAAGGGGATATGTACAAAGGTTCCACTCGAGAGAGCCACGTACAGGAACTTCACCCCCTATGAGAATAGAATAGAATAGAGGATTTTACAGGTTTACAGCTTGTACTATGATGGTACAGTCTGCTTCTTAAGTAGGTACAGAAGATAGTTAGGTATACACTTTTGTTATGAAATGGATTTACTCTTCCTTGTTAAAGGTAATAAGCGTCCATCTTCGGATCCTTGCATTGTACGCAACAGACGCATCACATTCAGAATTATTTGGACTTATAGAAATTCACACAAGTGCGTTCATTTCGTCGGCATTGCCACGCCGTGTTTCTACACACATTTATGAAGATCCGATAGGTGGGCGCTTTCCTAGGAATACTCACATCATTAGCATACTTCCCGACCGGCACGCCGTCGACCACGTGGTTGCCGAGGCGGCTCCGGTAGCCGCGCAGCACGCCCTCCCGGCACTCGCCCTCGCAGCTCAGCCACTTCTCCCACTGCACCGGGCACTCCGGGTCACCATCCGGGCCTGGCATCATAGGCTCTTCAGTAAGGAATACTCACATCATTAGCATACTTCCCGACCGGCACGCCGTCGACCACGTGGTTGCCGAGGCGGCTCCGGTAGCCGCGCAGCACGCCCTCCCGGCACTCGCCCTCGCAGCTCAGCCACTTCTCCCACTGCACCGGGCATTCAGGGTCACCAGCCCCGTCCGGCATCGAGGGTTCCTCGCTGGAATGGTAGTTGGGGAGGATGATGGTAGACAGTAGGTTGTTTTGTGATGTTGACATAGGTTGAGCATTTTGCCATGTTTTTCGAGTTTTGTCACATGTAAAGCTGTAGTGTTTTTTTATGTGGATAAAGAGTGCTGTAGCTGCAGCTATGTAATTACCTACTAATCTACCTAATTATGTATGAAGGTTTGTATGGTATTTTACCTTGACGTGGTGTACTGCGGCGGCTCAAAGTTGTCTTTATAGTTTGTATAAGTTACATAATCTCTGCTAGTTGAATCTTCTCCTGAAAAATACACAATGTATTACAATTTTCAATATGATGTAGTGTACACTGTACAGGTTAGAAATTGACCGATCGTTTGATACAGAAAATGTTGCTTAGTTTAAGGTTTATTGACCGCCCATCTTCTTATGCTAAGAAGTACATTTCCGCATTGTAAGTAATAAGTATAAAAAACATATACCACCATAACTTGGGACTTCGTTCTCTTCTTCATAATCCTTACATGCGGGATTGCTGTAGGTCTTCAGGAGTTTTATATGGAGTTTGGCAAATGGCTTCTTTTTCTCATCATCCTTCAATGCTTCACGGTTTATGACCGCTAGAGAAATCGGCTTAGGTGGCATTGTTCCCTCATTTGGAGACTAAAAGGTAGAATAATTTCGTATAAGTATAAGTAAAGACTTAAGTAAATTTGGGATGGTTGAATAAATTTTGAAAATTGATAAGAAACATTAGGACAAGTCAAGTTCCAATAAAAGTAATGATGATGATGATGAAAAAAATAGGTACTGAATATGTAAGTTGTAGTTGCACTGCATGTATCTAGTTGTAGGTACTTACTTCAAAATCCATGCCACTGTCCGTGCCCGCATCGATAGGATACAGATTGAGAGTCAAATTCTCGGCCCAGTACTTGGTCTCTATCGAACACAGTTCGAAGTCCGCTACTCCGAGGAACCAATCAGGCGAGGGTATGATGGCTGCCACCATGGACACTCGATGGTGATTGGGTCCAGCTCTGAACACCGCACTGGTCGACATGCTTGGACTGGGTGGCTCTGTCGCTTTTATAATTGTCCTCACTTTGTTGCCCAACTGAAAATGGCAAAGTATGAATAATTTTAGTCAACCTTTTCTATCCGATTGATGCAATCAAAGCATGCATTTGAAGTACATAGGTTCCTACCTGACTAAGTTCTTTAATTTATAAATAAGTTCATACCTACTTATTTCCAACTAATTCAACTTGCCTTACCTACACCCCAGAGTGACCAAAGCCGTATCCCATAAGTCGAAAACAAAAGACGATCGACGAAGCTTTAACCACAAATACTTTTTCACCGTCCCTACCTCTTGCTGCACCTCCTGCTCCAGCTGCGTAGTGTTCCCCTGCTCAGCGAGCATCTTGAGCCCCTCGGTGGCCATCTTGTTGAGCTTGTAGAGACAGAAGCCGTTGCCGTGAGACGCGCCCACGATGTCGCTGAAGCGCGCCACGCCGGGCGTCTTCGGGAACATGA
Organism: Plutella xylostella; assembly: GCF_932276165.1. Taxonomy (NCBI): domain Eukaryota; kingdom Metazoa; phylum Arthropoda; class Insecta; order Lepidoptera; family Plutellidae; genus Plutella; species Plutella xylostella. The sequence continues at coordinate 6,612,449 of NC_063992.1, read as the reverse complement.
ACTCGTGCGTGTTGAATGACCATGTGCCTTCGAAGGTTAGCTGTGAGCAAGGGAGATAGAGGTATACCTAGAGTATGTGAGCTGAAGAATGAATGTTGCAGCTGTTGAATGAAAGCTGTTAGAAGAAGCTGCTAATTGATTGCTCGAGTGCAGACCGAGTTCATCATCCGGGACGAGAAGAGGTACAATGTATAATATCATCTAAATTTTAGCGGAAGATTCTAGAACGGCTACAAGTAAAATAGGGGAAGGAAGGGAAATTGGTACCTGCTGATACTTCTTTTTATTAATCAAAAGTAGGTACCTGAAACTTAGCATCTTCACACACATTACAGTTGTCATCATTTATGATAGGTGGCATGTCAGCTGCCTTGCGGCGATCCTCACAAACCCTTTTGGAGAGTGGGCCATCATAGTCATACCAAACGTCGTATTTGACTGCCACTAGAGCGTAGATCGTCACACACTTGTTGTCCTTTGGAGGTGCTCTCCAGGATGCCTGAATTAAAGAAATTGCTAGTTACATATTATATTATCGTTTGATGAGAAAACTTCGGTCCATGAAAACATTATGGAAACAGGCAACGTTTGGTTCGGCCGAGATAAAAATACCTGATAATACCTAATTGTCATCTTAACACAGGTCGGATATAGGGAGTTGGTTTATTGCTGTTAGTTCTTTGGTTGGTTAGTTCTGTCAATTACCCATGTACAAATTTGAAAGGTATTCTTACCTCCACATGATACTTAGGGTTGATATTCGCTTGTATGACGGTGTTATTACAGTTGGGGCTGATCATGCCCTCATCGGAGTAGCGGGACGGGAATATCCGCCCTGGGTGCAGGTGCAGCGGTCTGCCATTCTTTCCATTCAATATCTCATCTTCCCTAGCCGATATTGTGAATGCAATGAATGTTGATATGTTGTCTCGAGAATACAATGTTACTGGAATGGAAGATAGTAAAACGATTTCTTATTATGTATCAGATTTAACGGTACGATATTTTTATAGTAATTCGATATTCGAATGAAGCGATTTGACTTGTATCGATGCACCAATCTATCGATTCGAATCGAGGCATCACTTGTCAATTTCAAAGTAGGTAGGTACGTTTAGAAAGTAAAAATAAAACATTACTTACTAGGATATTCCTTATCGGGTATGTATTCATTTTCGAGTCCGCTAATCTTCAGCGCAAACCTGTTGTCTGAAGGCAGAGGGTATGTTTTCGCCCCCAACGGTCTTCGATCACATTCTATCTTCTCATCTAGTTTGGCACACACTTCAGTAGCAATTATGAAAAAAAGCGTATATTTAAACATATTTTTGATTTACTTCGGGGATTATCCGTATAAGCCACGTTCATTACAAACAATTTGTAAGTGTCAAGTGAGCCAAGAACAGTCTTAATTAACAAAGGCGACACTGTTATTAATTTTAATTAATGTAAGTGCTAGACTCTTTAGTTTAGAGCTTTTATGTTACTTCGATAGGTCCGAAGGTTACTTTTGGGGATTTCACTTGGAAATCATAACTAAAATAGTTGGTAAATAATAAATATATCGTCGCAGTCGTAGAACAACGACGGATCTGCAAAACAGCAACTTTACAGGAGAGCCAGTTAAAGTTTAAAAAAAGCGTTTTGTTCGATAAAATGAAAACGGCTGAAGCAATTCATTTGAAATTTGGTCACATTATAATACGAATGGACTTTTGCAATATAGCTTGTATAATTAGTCTGTAATAAGTCTAGGTTTGCTGAAAAATCAGATAGGTCATTGTTCTATGTATCCTACTATGTCGCATTATATGATACGTCGTTTTTTTACGGACTTTTATTGCATATCTAATGGCGTATTATACTTTTCGTCGTTGTTTTAGGGAATATATGCAAAAATTCAAAGACGGATCTTTAAATAACCTATTTAGGAGGGTGCTGATTGCGCTATATTATTTTTGTTTTAGGTCCTATTTTTTTTATAAAATACAATTATTTTATAAAATGTTTTTGAAGACCCCATTGTGCCCCAGCATCAGTTAATAATCATCCAATGCTAAACATAGGCCTCTCCCAAGGAGCGCCACAACACTCGCTTCTCGGCCTTCCTCATCCAGGCACTACTGGCTACCAGCCTACGGTTGTCCTTGTTTGTGACTCGAGAATTCGTCGACACCAACGGTTATCGGTTCTTCGGCAGATGTAGCCAGCCTGCCACTTCAGCTTGCACATTTTGACAGCTATGTCGGTAACCTTAGTCCTCTGACGGATACCCTCATTTCTGATACGATCCATCAGAGAAACCCCAAGCATAGCACGCTGAGCGACTTTAAATCGGTGGACCAGTACTACCGTCAGTGCCCAACTATCTGCCCCATACGTCATCACTAGCAAGATGCACTGGTTGAAGAAGACTTTTGTCTTCAGGCTCTGATGATAAAAGTCTTCTTCTCTGATCAGGGATGGCCGAGGAGAATATATGACGGGGTTTCCCAACTCAATTGTGACCCACTGCTGGGCAAAGGTCTCTTCCTGGGTCTTCCAGCTATTCCTGTCCATGGACTCCTCATTCCAGTTCCTACTAAACACGTCTAGGTCATCCCGCCATCTTCTTCTGGGTCTGCCCCTGTGCCGGCGGCCGTTATCGGCTACCCACTTGGTGGCATTTTTACCCTACCTATCCGGCTGCATACGACAGACGTGCGCCGCCCAGCCTCACTTCAGTTTGGCGGTCTTAGCACCACGACGAAGGACGCTATCTCGCCCAAATAAATTACTCATTGACATTTCCAGCCTATCTAGCTCAACCCTACGTTTCATGCTGTTGGTCATGTCTGTTGTCTTCGAACGGTTTATCTTTAGTCCAACTTCAGGCTTGTCGTGGATAGCTCTCGCAACATTTGTTGGAGCTCGGGCGTTGAGTGGGAGAATAGGGCAATATCGTCCGCAAAACCGAGGTTTGACTATTTTTTACTTCCGACATTGATGTCCTTGTCCTCCCAGGACTGTGTCAACTTCTTGAAGACCTTTTTGAGGAATATTGTAAAGCGTGTACAGCGTGGGTCGCGTACACGTTAATTTTTTATTTTAATTTCACGTTAGCTGAGCTGTTTATGTAGATAGTACCAACGAGTTCGACGATGTAGGTTGGATGAATTTTGCGGTGTTAAGGGTGGAAAGTATTGCTTGGTGGTAGATACTGTCGAAACCTCTGGTATAGTCAATAAATGCAAGGTAAAGTGGTGTGTTAAGCTCAATGAACTTTTCAATAATCTGATTGAGCGTGTATATATATGGTTCGCGGTAGAATAACTAGGTCGGAAACTGGCTTGTTCTGGTGGTTTATGTTAGTTCAGCAGAGAACGGATGGGATTGTGAACTCAAACTCAACTCAAACTCAAAATTTTTTATTCATCGTACAAATATAAAATTTTCTGATGAACGTCAATTTTTACAAATTACTCTCCGTTCGGATAAGGGGGGGCTCTTTCTGTCTAAGGAGAAGAACGGAGGCAAGAAACTCCTGAGCCATCTTTTCAAAAAAAGACTTAAAACTAGTTGGTATACAATACATATAAGCTTAATAATTATTATTATAATAATATGAGCAGAGCTAACTACTTATCACAGCCATGCATTAACGTCCTCTAAGTAATCATCAATTTTATAATAAGCTTTTTTACTGAGTTTCTCTTTAATGTAACACTTAAACTTATTCTCTGGCATTTGAGCAACTTCTGCTGGAAGCTTATTATAAAATCTAATACAGTACCTAATACTGAATTATTTATACAATGTAATTATGTACACATGTCATGTGTGATGTCAAGCTAACGGGTCTATAGTTTCCGAGGTAGGATTTCTCACCCTTTTTATGGAGAAGTCAGTATAATGTGAGAATTAAAGAATTTACGGGGATTTTTTCCTGAAATTAATACATGAATAAAGTGGGCTCACCCCTGGTAATACAGTAATTTAATGTTTGATGTGAATTCTACGACTGACTTGGTTTGTATGTTTGGTAACTCATGCGAATGGCCGGAAAAACATAATTCCAAACCTACCCGCATGGTACCGTGCTCCCATCGTCACCTGCCTCTGGCGGTAGAGGTGATGAACAAAAAAAGTACTTACATAATTTTACATTGTTTTTTTAGCACATAGTTTTAAAAACATAATAAATTATCAAAAATATACTGAAAAATCATAAATTTATTTATTTTCCATTGAAAATCCTAAAATAATCCCAAAGAATAACGACGGTTATCTACACACGTCTACCACTTATCCATAAAACAATGACGGTTTAAACAAAACACCAATAGTTAGGTCATAGAACATAGTCGCATTTGAAATACCGTCACTAAATTTAACACACAAACAATATTGCTTTTTTAAAACACCGTAACTAATAATAACTAACTTCTCAATGATTTTAGCGAAAACTAGAGTTTTTATTTTATTAAACCAAAGTCACAAGAATAACGACGGATTTAAGAGACCGTCTTTGTTCTATGGGAGAAGTATAAAAAAAATATTTACTTGGAAAACAGAACTTTTTAAATAATAATTATAGCAAAAAAACATTTTAAGTACTCATTACGTGTTCCATGTGCTCCTACATAGAACACTGACAGAACAAACAAACCGTCGCGCGGGAGCGGGTCGCGGGGGGTGAGGGTCACCGCAGAACATCGACGGGACGTCAAAAGCGTCCATGTACTACGCGAAAAATTCAAAACCGTCAGTGTTCGACTCTGTATTTCACTTATTATAAAAGATTTAAAAAAAAACTTTTGTTGTATTGGTAAATAATGAAATTTTAAAGACGAATCTGCAATAATCCGAAAATCGAAAAAAAACAGATCCGTCACTGTTCTACGACTGCGACGATATAGGTAAATTATTTCATGACATAATTTAAACAAATACTTATATGTAAGTGATACTTTAATAATAAACAATATTTCGGTGATGATAAATGAATTAGGATCTATGAATACTAAGTTGTAATCGATATTAAATTTGATCTCCGATTGGGGAATCTCGTTTCTTGGAGTTCCAGGGATTTCCGGGTATTATTGGTAACCGACGCGATGCTGAAATGTTAAAATCGGTTTAATAATCTTTGCGCATACTACGGCTTTTCAATAAATCATTATAGGTATTATATTTAAATAAAAATACGCTTGTTAATTACCTAAAATGTCTTTCTTTTCAGAGCAATCATCTTCGCACTCTTCTCTTTCAAAAACCTCGTAGGCCTCCTTACAAGCTTCCGGCACCTCTTTCTTAGAAGCCCATTTTACCTAGAAAAACAAGAGGTAGAGTATTTGCATCTTTTCATTACAATGATTAAAGGTAGTAAGTATTCATAGGGAGAGAAGGAAATTGGATTATCAGTAAAGTATCTAAATACTACTTATGGGTAAAGTAAAACTGGCAAATTAATAAAATAGTGGAAAATGTCTACTAGTATTTTATGAAAATAGTAAACCCTGGATTTGAACCCGGGACCCTAGCATTTAGAACCAGCGCACTGACACTAGTTTGATACTGAATCATTTTTAGCTTGTCTCTACCTCGGGGTCAAACTTTTCGACGGGCACCCCATCAACCAGGTGGTAGCGCTCCCGCCAGCGGTACCCGCGCACGCGCCCGCGCACGCAGCGCCCCTCGCACGCGCTCCACTCCTGCCACTGAGAGATCGGGCACTCCTCGTCCGCTTCTGGGTCTTGTTCAATAGGAGCTTCGCTGGAGTGGACAATGCTGGTTGGTTTATTACTGGTAAATGCATGTTTGTTGAGTGGTAAATGAAGTAGTATGGCATGAAATAACGTTGAATCTCAAAGCTGGCCGTATATATAGTAGCTTAAAATGATGATCGAAGCCGTACATATTGTTGGGGGGGTTAATAAATTGCATGGGGGGGGGGGGGGGGGGCATATTGAAAGTAGAAAAGGATTAGCGATGTTGTACTTATAATGTGTACCAATGACTGTTTATGAAGTAAACAAATATGAATATGTAGTACCGTAGAAGTGCAGATAATTAAATATGATAAGAGCGCCCATGTAAATACTGCTGATGCTAAAGAAATAGCCCATGACAGACATGCCCAGAACTTTGATGACAATGATCCTGTATTTCTAGAACTAAGTCTCACCGCCCGCTGTCGTCGGGATTGTGATACCTGGAGGGCTCTTCTGGCTCGGGCCCGCTCGGCTGCTCCTCACCCTTGTCTTCCTCTTTACCAACGCCTTCACCCCCATCAGCTACATCATGAAACAAATGCCAACGTCATTTAGTTTCATTAGCTTTTTAGAGGTTCATGTGTATAAAAATTGGATGAGTTTTGACTCTGCCTAGTTTCACCATAGACTGTTTAGGCTTAAGATTCCTTAGAAGGCTTTGATTAGGTATAAAGGTAATGATTAGGTAGTGTCATATGGGATTTCCAAGATTATCGTAATAAATACCTTCGCCTTCAGCGCATTCCTTGTGGTAGGTTCTGATAAGTTTGATCTCAAGTTTGCCGAATGGTTGGAGGTCCTTCATGTCTATTTCATAGAACGGAGAGTTTTTGTCGTAAGAACTCATTTGGACTCTGCTGACTGCGTCTTGTGGGAATGTTGCAATGTTTGCTGACTGTAATACAAATGATTAAGTAAATGCTTTCTAATTAACAACTACAAGGACTTAAATAAATATTATAAACTATTTTAGATTATTTTCTAGATATTTCGTACTTACTTCATAGGAAACTCCACTGTCTGTCCCTGCATCCCAGGGGTACAAGTTCAGTTCTCGTTTTTGAATCCAAGTGTTGTCCTGCTGACAGAGCTCAAACCTGGTGACACCCAGGAACCAGTCGGGGGACGGGTAGATAGACACAGCGGTGGTGATCAGATGGTTCACTTTATCAGCTCGGAAGAAAGAGTATGTTGTGCTTTTCATTTTACGGTAGCTATGGCCCTTCCCTTTTATTACTGTTCTTACGCCGTCTCCAATCTGAAATTAAACTATGGATTTAGTTGTTTATCATTAGGTGCTAATAAACTTTACGATTGTTTAAACCAAAAATAAATGTTCCATCAAACCGTACTTAGAGCATCTTGGGTAGTTTACGAGTCATCGCGCAAAGTATTAAACTTTCGGCGAAATGGCTACACTTCGTAAGTTTACCGGAAACAGGCAATAGCAACGGTTTAAAGGTCATTCAGAAAATAGTTCAGTCATAAAATTTACATTTCTAGCCCGTTACTCGTACCTTTTCCCTAATCTCGGCTTCAAGTTGGGTCGTATTAGCGTGCTCGGCGAGGTCCCTCATCCCGGGGGTGGCGAGGGTGCCGGGAGCCCACAGCACGAAGTCGGCCGAGTGGGACGCTCCCACCAGGTCACTGTAGCGAGGGACCCAGTCGTTCTCAGGGAACTGCGGAGGGTGGGTGTTCCGAGACCATATTCCTGTGAATGATACCTGCAAGGATCATGACTTTTATGCTATAATAAAAATTGATTTTAAAGTAAGTTTCGTTAGATATTTTTCTAGAATCCCCTTTCTTACCTCATATTTGGCCTCATCACAGACAGAGCACTCATAGTTGAGTTGTGGCGTGACGTCATCAGGCTGCTGGACATCCTCGCAGATCCTCGCAGTCAGAGGGCCGCCGTCCTCGTACCAGACATTCTCATTCTCCGCCACCATGGCTCGTAGCGTCACACATCCACTGTTTGATGGTGGAGCTTGCCAGTACACCTTGAAATGACAATACCAAATGGACACTGGATTGGATTTCAGGAAATCGTACGTCATCAGGGTACGTCAATCTATGAAGCTGATTAAATTAACGAACTAGCATGACTTAGAGCAAAGCAAGATTTCAGACATACTTAACAGGATTTCAGGGCAAAGATTAGTAAGTAACGATGGTCAACACCAAACCAATGGTAGCTCAAGATGTTAAGTATACCAGATAAAAATGCGTTATTTACCTCTACAGCTTCCTTGAATCCGCTGTTTGCTTGTTCCACGGAATAAGGACAGCGATCACTAAACTTAGCCTCCAGAGGATCCTGAGGCCTCAGCTCTCCCGGATCTTGGGATATGAGTCGACGGGGGTTCCTTTCATCGGGCTTTAAATCTCCTTCAGCAGATATCACGAAGAGGGTGAACCGCGATTCACCATCCGTCTCTGATAGCTTCACTGGAAATTCAATGGACCTCTTCATAACAATGAAAATGATGGATATTGGAAGAAGAGCTTATCAATTTAATTTTCCTTAGCCATCGTAGACACTTCTCTCTTCGCTGATAATGTTATCACAACAGTCTTTCTCTACAAAATTTATTCATGCTTACCTCTATATAGTTGTTCAGGAATGTAAGAGTCTTTGATACCCACTACAGTCAGTTCAAACCGCCCATCTGGGGGAGTGGCTTGCATGGTGGAGCCATAAGGCCTTCTGTCACAACGAAAACTATGCACTGCCTCACTAATAATGAGCACTACAAATGTTTTGACAAACCACATAGACTTATGAAAATTCATTGTAAACTATATTTGAATCTTCACAATGCAACTTCTAGAAGATGAGTGTGTTCGTTTCAAAGCTAAGGACTGTGTAATGAGACGGTGTTACCCTTGTATAGATTGTTTCCTCGCCTTCAGCTACTTAAGTAATTGGTAGATGACCTAGTCGACTCATCTGTCTAGGCTGGATTAAATTTCATCCTTATTGGTACCTAGGTACTTAATATAAGTAGGTATATGAATGAAATAGCGGATAGGGAGAAAAAGGTCTGTTTATTATATAGGTTGTTTTACTATAAACATTGAAGATGTATAACGGAGGACTTAAGTCTTATATTCTTAAAGACTATCACAATTAAATTGATATGTTTCAGTTAAGCGTTAGGTACTGTTGATAGCATTCTTAGTAGCTGGAAGAATTGCACTAAGTTTATATTTCTAGAATAAACTCCAATATGATGATCATATATTAGTTGCTAGTAATATTTTTCTTTACACTACTAGGTTTAGTTCTGAATTTGATAAAATGACTATATCTTTTCAATAAAATCTTTTAGTAGGTATTTATAAGTTACTTTTAAAATTTAAAGTAGAATGTAACGTGAGTAAATAATCTTTAAACAATGTAATTTGTACATAATATCTAAATCACCGAAACTCTGTAACTAAGTAGCTCTTAAGATGTACTTAATTCAGGAATTTTGGGTTTAAAACAATCTGAAACGCCCTGAAATCATTACACATTCGGCAGTCTCTAATTTTTTTTGCTAAATGTTAAGATTATATTGATGAGAAGGAAGTAGTGGTGTTACTTAAATGTTGTCGTTGTTAAATTCTTTAACTATAATATTAATATAAACAAGTCGGTTTTCTCATCTTAGCAACAATTATATTTACTTGATCCCAAATAAAGAAGGAACACTTATATACTCGTATATTATTTACAAAATGCCGATAGAACTAATACTTAATTTACTTTAGTAAATACATTAACCTAATGATATGTATTATAGTAGGTCGGGCTGACGGCACAGTGATATGTATCGTTTTGTAGATTCCAATTTCTAACATTATTCTAGGCACTAAGATGGTATAATTTTATTAAGATACCTAGGTAGATTTATGTAGAATCGCTTATAAAAAGATTTAACTTAGGAAAAAAGCTTTCCGTTTATGAACATCGCGCTTATGAATACAATACATACATTTTTAACAGTTTTAATGGCGAATATCTACAATGCAATGTCCCACGAGTAAAGACGTTATTAATTTATCAATATTAATTGTTAACAAGCATTTAAAATTTAAACCAAAAAGTCGAACAACGCGATGTCCTTACATCTAAACTTAACACTAGAAGCGATATTACTTAGTCATATTAGTCGAGTGAACGCATAATTTTATTTTTATCACAGCCCGTTTTATTTGTTAGTAACAGTAGTCGCGGTGTCAGGCAACATGGTGGAACATGACGTGCAGGATGCAGGGGACCAGGATCGAGGGTACCAGGCGCCCAGAGTCAGAGGAGCTGCTGGGTTCTGCTGCCGTCAGGTTGGCAGCCGGCTGCGAAAACGTCGACGGCGAGATCACGTCCACTGCAAACAGAAAATGAACTTTACATCCAATGCACACGTATCTCTTTCAGATGTTTTCTCAGTGGGATTGGATTCGGGATGCTATGAATGGTTTCTTATCTGCGAGCGCTTTTCATACGCAAGTCGGGTGCATTACGAAGCGCTTATTTTGATTCGGGTCACTGGGTCGGATTTAAATGTGCAGCGTCATTTCCCGAAAATATTGTCTTACCTACCTTGTAATCTTAAATGTGTCAATTTTAAATTTTTGGCAAAAAAAGTCATCTTATAAAATTATACATAAGTTGCTCGAAAGTCTCAAGTCTCAATAAAGTACATATCAGTATCGTTTTGCCTGAAGCGATGAACCACTATAACTACAAGTTGTTCGTCTAACAATAATAATCACCAGGCTAAAAGTCTAAGGTAGTGGGTCTAACGGCAAGGCGTTCCACATCCACTTTCAATATTGGTCATCGTTGCAGCGGCAGGGTGTTCCACGCTTGCCTGAACTTGACTGTTCGTGGTCTCAAATCTAGTACTCGTTTTACTATCCTACTGCTTCAGCCAGCAAACATCACCAAACACTCACCAATGACAGTATCATTCCGCACATCAGCGAACTTGTCATCGATATTCCTGAACTCAGGTATCGTGCTGACGCAGACGATCTCCTGCCTCCCGCTGGCCACCAGCTGCAGTTCCGACACCGTGATGTACAGGTCCCGGCGGCCCGGCTTGCGACTACCACATGCCAGTGACTCTCATCATCATCAACCTGCAATGTTTACTACACAAGGAGCGCCGCAACGTTTGTTTCTCATCCAGCCACTACCTACCGGCTACCTGTCTACTGTCTTTGTTGCAGCGGAAGGGTGTCCCACGCTTGCTTGTATTTGCCTATTTGTGGTCTCCACTCCAGAACTTCTTTTACTACCCTAATACTTCTTCAGTCGAAAAACTATAACAGCACTTACCAATGACAGTATCATTCCGCACATCAGCAAATTTATCGTCGATATTCCTGAACTCAGGTATCGTGCTGACGCAGACGATCTCCTGCCTCCCGCTGGCCACGAGCTGCAGCTCCGACACCGTGATGTACAGGTCCCGGCGGCCCGGCTTGCGGCTGCCACATGCCAGTGACTCTCATATCATCAGCCTGTAATGCTTACTACACAAGGAGCGCCGCAGCGTTTGTTTCTCATCCAGCCACTACCAGCTTCTTGACTACGATCACCGTTGGAGTGGAGGGCGTCCCACGGTCGTGTTCTCTACTCCAGAACTCGTTTCACTACCCTACTGCTTCAATCAACAAACTATAACAGTACCAACACTACTCACCAATGACAGTGTCATTCCGCACATCAGCGAACTTGTCATCGATGTTCCTGAACTCAGGTATGGTGCTGACGCAGACGATCTCCTGCCTCCCGCTGGCCACGAGCTGCAGCTCCGACACCGTGATGTACAGGTCCCGGCGGCCCGGCTTGCGGCTGCGGTGTCGCCCGCCGTGGTCCGAGTGCGTGTGCTGGTTTATGCTCATGTCTGATATCTGGAATTTAGGAGTGGAAATATTGTTAGGTGGACGAGATTTAGGTGATAATTATGATGTTTTAATTTTAATGATATAAGTTAAGGGTCTGCTCTCCTTCGATTTGTCATCCGTACGCGTTTAATGATCCTTAATGATAGCTGGCGGTGGGCCATAACTTTAGCTGAGCTGAAGCTATGAATACCCTAAATCATAACGCGATGGGAAATAAATATTAAATACAGGGTTTGGAAAGCGTATTTAAACAACATTCGTATCTACATAATGCCAAAGGCCTGTTTCTACAAGATAAAGTTACATACTCGGATTCTGGTTATGTCTACACGTCAGCATCCCCAGTGTGAGTGTTTGTTAGCACTATTTCAAAATTCTTCACTAACTTTTGTAGCAAGTTGCTTGGTATGTATCCACTAATGCAGTGTTGCCATTCATAATATAACGAACAAGTGCACAAACTCCCGAGAGGGGAAACCGGCAGTAATTTAATTCTTAACTTTATACCAGAGGGACATAAATTAAGTTGGATTTCAACCGTGAATAACAAACTAAATACAATTCATGTATAAACGAACTACGTAGTACGCAAAGACAGGAAATTACTTTTATGCAAATTACGTTGCCTTTTTAATTTTACCGGCTGGTATGTGTGTCACAAAGGTTTAGTTTCGGAGTTTTAAAAGTCTATAAAAAAGGTTTATTTGTAAATATAATACACTGGTATAGTTTGTATAATTCCGTGTCTGTGTCAGTACACTGTCCATAATACATAGGTGTATCACCTAGGCGCTATTTTGAGTTCCGAATTCAGAAAAAAAGTGAGTGCTATTTTAAATCTCAGATGCTCAGTTCTGAAAACCTAAAATTGTAACATGCCTGAACGTTCCTGAATCATTGTTTTAATTTTTGTTCTTGGACTCTTGCTGTGAGCATGTGACAAGCTATCATAAGCATGCTGCGCCATAGCGTGACGGGACATATCGACTCTATGATAGAGCTCTATCAACCAATCACTTCTAAGAACTAGTACCTACATAATTTTATTGTATCGTAATCACCTGGTGTTCCCTCAAGCTGCACCCCGGCAGGCGCGTGGCAATGAACGAGGCGTGAGACAACGCAGGCAGCGAGGCGGGCGAGGGGGCGGCCACACCGGGGGCGGCAAGACCTGGGTCGGGGGCGGCAACGTGGAGCCCGCGCCGCGCGCTGCGCTCACTCAGCGGCACGCGGAACTTGTGTGTATGCGCCTTTACCTCGTCCATCTGGGAATCGGGATAGTAATAATCAGGGAATTGCGCATATTTTACATATTTATACAGGGTGTTGCAAAAAGGGTATACTAAGCCGAAACCTACATGTGCAGCATATGTTATATCTTAAGCCCGAAAATGAAATAAGAATGTCAAATTCGCGAAACATGCTGCACATGTAGGTTTCGGCTTAGTATAGCCTTTTTGCAACACAATGTATACGGTCAAGAACTGGTAGCCGTTGCAAACGACTTCCTGGCAATATAGTAGTGTGGGTCGCCCTCGGTCTGGCTGCTGAGCAGTCAGATAGAGCTGATAATAGAGTAGCGGTAATAATGATGACGTGTACCTTTTCTCAATTCCATCATCATGGGCATAAACCAAAAATGATTGCTCCAATTATCTTCGTTGAATGTTACACTACATTCCGCGGTCTCCACTACCTCGCCAGTCCACACATACCTTCTCCCCATTGATGAACCAGGTGACGTGCGGCGCGGGCAGCGCGGGCGCGGTGGTGCAGTTGGCGCGCAGCACCTCGCCCGAGCTTAGTGAGCGCGTCGGGAAGTCGATGCGAGGGTTGTGCTTCTGGGGGTCTGCGGGAGGAAGCGAGGTGTTAAAAGAGCTGATGGTTAGTATGACTGCTTAGGTACATAAATCTCGATATCAGCTTCTGTTGTATTGTGTTAATTAACATCAGTTTAGAAATAGAATAAGTAAATTTTACCTTTTTTAAGATTGTTGAAAGTGTAAACTAAATGAAATGTTGATGACTATAATGATGAGTGGGACTGGGAGCTCTGGTAGCTCAGGCGGGTAAGCGCCCGCTTCTCACCCAAGAGATGCGGGTTCGGATCCCGGCGCTGACATGTACCAGCAATGAGTTCTTTTAACTTAAGTACAATGTATACCACCGCTCTTACGGTGAAGGAAAACATCGTGAGGAAACTAGATTTAGCACATTTAGATATGTGAACCCACCAACCCGCAGTGGACCAGCGTGGTGGGAAATGGTCCAAGCTTAGGTAGGCAGTTTAGACCTTGGGGATATGCACAAAGGTTCCACTCGAGAGAGCCAGGTGCAGGTACTTACACCCCCACAGAGAACAGAACAGAATAGAAATGATGAGTGTTTGAATAACAAAGTATAACAATATTTTACCTAGGTAACCCTACCGCCTGTTATTTATAATAGATAAGACTCTACTAAATGATAAAAGAAAAATTTTAGCATTGAATATAAAACCTTTATTTCATACAAAAAAAAACCACTATAAATGACATCACTCCACAAAAACAAATCACAGTCGCGCTCTAATCCAGGGCAAAAACGCTGGCACACTCGCGAACACGGAGGGGTGTCCGAGCTCGCAGCCGGCCGTGGCCACGAAGGAGCTGACTCCCAGCAGCACGTGCTGCCCCGCCAGCGACACCGCCAGCGGCCCGCCCGAGTCGCCGCGGCAGATGCCCACCCCCCCGGCCCCCGCAGTACACACGTTGGAGTCCAGCACCACCCGCCCGTACGTGCGCCGGCACGCCTCACGAGAGATCACCTGCAGCTGCACCTCACGCACCACCGTGTTGTGTGTGGGGTTGGTGAGGTCCGAGTAGCGCCCGTACCCGACGGCTGTCGCCCACAGCCCGGTTAGATCCAGGTGCAGCATGGCGTCGCTCGGCAGCGTCGCCGGCCGCACCGCCGCGGAGAATGACACGTGCACCGGCAGGTACACCATCGCGATGTCGTTGGCCAGAGTCACCGGCTCGTAGTTCTCGTGAACAGAGACGCTGGAGGTGGGTATCCTGGTTCCGCCGTAGAATAGGTACGGGGAGCCGAGCACGACGGTGAAGCGCCAGGCCTGGAAGCGGCCGTCGTGCCAGCAGTGCGCGGCGGTGAGGACGCGCGAGGAGGTGAGGAGGGTCCCCCCACACGCGGAGGGGGAGGGGCTTCCCCGGATGTCCACCACCAGCCCGGCCAGGTGTGGGTGCGCGTGAAGGGCTGCAACAAACCCGCCCACAATAGGCCGCTGCACCTCCTGGGCTAGAGGCACTATCGACTGCTCATGCTCAAGTATTCTCGCCGCTTCTGGAAACCCCACCCGCTCATGCCAACTGTCTAGTGCTGAACTCAAACCAAGAGTTGAAAGTAACACTAGGAAGTACAAAGAAGCCATTGTGATGGACTAAGGTGAATTAATTTGAATATTCCTTATTTATACATATGGTTGCGGTAATCTTGTGTCATATATATAGTGCTTTATCTGATCGTTAATTATAGGGATCACAGTTATTGGTAGGATTATTTACTCACCTAACTTAATTATATAAACAAAGAATTATCTAAATATTCATTCAACGTAGTAGTCAAATAATATTATGCCTGAACGATGTATATTTATAATGCAGGCCGACGCGGCGGCGAGTTAGATAGTGTTTTATTTGATTTGATTAAAAATCGATTAATAACCATAAACTTTCGTAGATAAATTTATTTATTTACAGACATAATACTTGTATTCTAGAACCACTAGACTAATCTTATCTTACAGGCGACATCAGTATGGAGGGTTTTCCCAGTTCGTTCAGCTACCTCCACAATATGTAGTTCGTATAATTAGTCCGGTATATTATATTGACAGACTGTATGTACCTGTAGGTTCAGACATTATGGTCAAAACAGCGAAATCGAAATGAAAGTTCATTTTGCAATCAGCCAATATTTGTCTGCCGGCCCGGTGCACCAAATTGATGCTATTCATCGCAAACGACATCAAAACCTAATGAACGAGCGGTCTGCTTCCTAACAGATCCTGTTTCTATTTTTCTGTCATGCAGTTTCAAAATAACTCAACTAGCTGGAAAGACTTATATTGATCTGAATTTTTATCTGAACAAACTATTCGCGGTAGAGTTGATCACCGATACGCTAAGAAGAAGATTTGTTATTTAAATCATAAAATTCCTAAGTATATTATATAAAAAGTATTCTTATAGTTTCGGATAGACGATAGAGATAGTTAGACTAAGGCATTGCTTGCGTTTCGTGTAGGTATTGCTTGGTTTCTCTACGAGGTCTCTCTTGATCCTCGTTAGTAAATACTTTGTTATTCATAGCACGGCCGTGGCTCGTTGGTCAATGCAATATCATTATACCCAGGATTGGTCAGGATATTAACAATACCAACTGGAAATAATTGTATGGGAAGGCAGAGACAGATTGTGATAAAATTAATCTTCTTCTTCTACTGTGCGTGTCGGTGCCTAGATTTAGTCTAGTGTTTGCCACCGTGAAAGCTGCCAGTCGGAATAATGTCAGTTGCTGACTGCATTGAGTAAGGCCCGGGTCTCCTATTTACTGCGTAGGTCGCGTCCAGCGTCACGCCGTAGGCCGCGTCACGATGCTCACAATAGAAATGTACTGATGCGGTCGCCCTCACACGCCGACGTTGGCGCGTAAACGTAGTGAGCATCGTGACGCGGCCTCCGGCGTGACGCTGGACGCGACCTACGGAGTAAATAGGAGACCCGGGCCTAACACCCGATTCCGCGTTATTCTATGGCTGACTGCCTAGGGTGCGCTGGAAATTTATAAAGCATAGTTTCATGCAGGCCAAAAAAATGGAGGAAACATGATGGGGATGCGTTAAAGACTAATGCAAAATTTAGATGATAATATATCCACATTTATTTCAACTGGATTTAATGATACTTTATTACAGCTGACATCGAAGTTAAAAGTTTATAGCTACTGCAATCAGTTCCGATCGTGTCAAATTAAATCCAAGTCGTTCTACGAGACATCAAGTTGTTCAGCTAGGCGATAAAGCGAAAGTTGTTATCAAAGCCACTATCACAGAGAGTCACAACTCACATCAGAGTGCCGCCATATTGAGACGTAAATTAATATTTTACTGCCTGAAAAAGGTTTCTAGCTAATAAATACCAGTAGCTTATTGTGGCACTCGATAACCTAATAATATCTCCCCGTAGATATATCTACGCCTATCTACAGTATCTACGCACATAAAGCTACGGAGAAGTGCCCTAAAATTACAAGGACTGCAATTTGGCCAACTATGCAGTCCTAAACGCCAAAGTAGTCTTATTGTAGTCATAACAAAATAATATTGTTAACACTCTGCAGTATTAATCGCACATCTCTTTAGGCACATGTTCGTAGTGAAACCATATAGGACATCTGCACATAAATCTGGCGGGCATTTCGTATTTCAATCGGCGGGTCGCCGGTCGGCCGGGCTTCGGGAATATTTCTGTCACGTCCGGTTTCCGTAAAATGTTAGTCTGACCAATCCTGTTGATTGAGGCAAAACGTCTCCGCCAATATCGGTATTTGAAAATTGCTGTTTCATATATCAATGTCACAAAATGTGTTGTACCTTCTCAAAATTATGATGTTGAGGTAGAGTTATGATAAAACAGTTCAGGTTAAAAAGTAAACTACATTAGCAGTATACCTAAGCAAGTTAAGCTCAGAATTGACATATTGAGTGGAAGTTAATATACTTATTATAATAATTAATATAATTATAGTCACAATGCGATCTCAAGACTATCCAAGTTCTTTTCTTACTAAGCGTCGCTGATACTGACGAACAATAGCCTAGCGTCCAAGTCCAAGCCTTATTCACGCCTCCTAAATTAAGAAGTTTCACCTCCAACTAAAGCCAAAGCCAAGCAAGACGCTTCCCACCAGGTAGTTCAACTAGTTACCGCTCGGACCGACTAGCTCTGGGGGGGTCACTCTATATAAGAACAAACAAAGAATCTAAGAACCGCTGCGCGAGCCACGACTCTATCACGTTGTATTTAAAATGTTGATTGCACGACAGCTCTCGTTCGTTAGTTTTTGGTCAGTAAAGAGTAATCCTCCTAGGCGGCCGTACATACACAGACACTGAGTCTGAAAACTTTCTAGCGAACCCACGTGATATATGGAACTGTGACATTCGAATTTATATTCTTTCCTACCTACTGCCTAGGTATTTTATTGGTCTCCGTATGCTTCAATGTATTTTCGGGGCGGCGTTTATAGATTTGGCGGTTTCAACTACTCCGAACAATGCATTGCGCGGTTTTAGAAACTTACTCAACTCAAGCCAAAGTTTTATAATAATTGGTGACTACGATTTAAATGTAACTTTTGATAGACTCACTGTACCTTACAATGCCATAATAAGATTGCTATATTTAATGCGAATTGGCATTAGAGCCGGTCGCTGCATCAGACCTTATGCTTTAAAACAACTAATTCAGATGATTTTGTGAGCCAAAAAAACGGAATTTCAAAATGAATCTTACCGTTTGGATTAACTTGCCTTTAAGGTATCTATAGGTAATTGTTAGCAGCACCTAAATTATTACAGGCACGTATTCGTAATTCAGTTTGGTTTCTGTGGCCGTGTTGTGCGTACATTGATTAGTTTGATTACTTAACAGTATTGATTACATACACTCGACTATGCCGTGCCTCCGTGGGGACCAAACACATATCAGTTAGACACGATACACGCGGTCGTTAAAATATAATGAGTGTTTGAAATGTAAATTTAATTATCCATCAACAGCGGAATTTCAGTGTACTATCCATATTATTATACCATGGTACTATCAAAAGTGTGCATACCAAACATTACAACTATAGTTACTGTTAACTTGAGTACTTATAAAATGTACCTATTAGGTTATTTATTTCGTTTAATAGATAGGTACTTAGGTACTTGCAAAATACGCTGAGGAAATTGGACCCTTGCGGCTTATAGTGTATCACTTTTACCATTATTTAGTAAGGAGTAAGTATACTATATCTACTGTTCCATAAAGCAAAAAAATCGGTAAACTTGCAAAAAAGCTTTGTACAACTTTACCGCCTAAGTAGTTGTGTAAAAGTAGGTAAAAGCGTTAGGGAGTTCACTCGAGTTCGGTGGATGGTAAAGTTGCCAATTAACCGTGTTAAACTACCCCAGCGCATCCGCATAATAACCTTACATGTGTCTTTAGAACACTAACAGTTCCAATGTTTCTTTTCGACTTTGGTGGAAAATCAGGTCTATCTATTTTTAGAACCGGTTATAAGTACATGTAATATAAAATACTAATTTACTTTTCGTTTTAGCAAACAGAATTTATTAGACAGTTATTAAATATTAATAATATTTAAACACTTTCAAGTAGGCTCTGTAAAAAATACGAAAAATTACCGATTTTTTGTTTATTGGTAACTACCGACACTTTTAGTACATTGAGGTCAATAAATGCATGCACAATATCTCGCATGTAGATAATCACTGCGAGGCTACGATTCCTACGAAACACTTCAAACTTTGTACCTACGGAGAAGAAAAGTTACACCACTCCTACCTCCTACTTATACAGAGGGTTCGCTCTAGCTTACAAAGAATTCAGTTTCAGAGCGCTGTTGCTGCGCTAACCACTTATTACCTTACCGTTTGTAATTTATTGTAAAGGTAGAGTGACCCTCCTGCCGCCTGAAAGTATAGTCCGCGACAATACATAATTCACTTTAATATTCTTCAGGGAAATTGTTTACTAACTTGTTTATTTTGTTTGTTACTGCACATTACCATAGTTAAAAACTTTTTCGATTATAGTTTCCTTGCAGATTTTCTTCTCATGATTAGTGTTAGTGAATACTGTAAAACTGTGAAATAAAGCTAGACGGTAGAAGTAAGCTTAAAACTACTTCTAGGTTCTAGGTAGTATAATGGGCTGCTCTGCGCAAGAGTTGATTTCGTAGATCAATGCTATGTGGGGAGTACCTAGTAATACCAAATGGCATATTATTATTTTCTAGGACTAGCTAAGTAGATCTCAAGCCTTTTAAAATGAATTAGAAGTATGTCAAACATCAAACCAATCAATGCAATACAAATATTTACTGCCTTCTAAAATATTCTGAATCATATGAAATCATATATTTTTAACATACCTAGGTACTTTGTACACCCTTTAGGGTAGATTATAGTTAAGCAACATGTAATTATTGTAACACCATATATACCTATATTCAACAAATAAATCATTTTGATTTTGATTTTTCTACTCTTTTAGATCTAAGTAAGTACTTACATAATATTTTTATACGGAGCAATCTCAAATTTCATTACCATAAACGGAAGAGATCATTTTAATTGAGTTATTTCACAAATTACACTCCTCCTAGCAAATGTGGTTCATTAAAAGCAATGGGTCACTCGGTCCGGCGCTGCACTGGGGAAATAAAACCGACTGGGTCTAGAAAGTTCTATTTTGTTTTCGGTTTGTTTTGCCGCGCATTTTCTATCTTTTTCTAGAATGATCGTGTTCGATTTCTAAATTAGAAACCCGCTGCGGTACTCTCTAATTGCGAGTAAATTATTTCCTTAGTGTAAGTTTTACAAGACAGATGATTCTGCCTTTGTATTCATGTAATGAATAGAACCTGGTATTGTTTTTTTCAATTCAATAAAAAATGGCTTTTGCTTTTTGATAATCTGATTTCTAAAAATAAACATTCAGTCAGAGGCATCCATCATACCTTGAAATCTCCTTGAAACATAAGAGCTGAGTTCTAGAATCACCTAGCGTTGATAAAACATGAATATGTACATATGTAGTTTAGCAAAAGTTTCAGAGATACTTTCATCTTCACATCGAAGATGTAAATAAAGCATTGAAAACTCAGTGTTCAGTAAGATAAGAAACGTTAGCTTTAGCTAATTTTTGATTGCGGATCGAATAAGAGCGAATTCATAAGCTTGTCGTTTGTTACTAAGTGCCTTGTGTCTGGCCGTGACGAAATGACACTATTTGAATGCTTTAATCTCTTTGGTATGAAGCTGATGGATAGGTAAATTATTTCATGATTGACAGGCTCTCATTCGTCCTATGTGCACCAAATTTGGTTGAACTGTTTAAATTTCATCTATTACAGATATGTAAGGGGTTATCTGGAATTACAAAGGTTTTTAACTTCGGTCAAGTGTTATTATTGTATGGTTTAATTGCATATTTTCATTCAGCAGAAACTGTGCAAAAGATAACAGAGATTTCAGTTTCATATGCAGATTTTAGTACTTTCATACATAAGTTAGTCAGGATGGATGTATGTATGTATGTATAAATAAGTTATGTTGTGCTTTGAGCTGAATTTGGGAAGTATGGTGCAATGACAATCAGGAACCGCGTCAGCGAGGCAGTTTCTTTGTACAACACCCTGTAGAGTGCCTAGAGTTAGTTGTTGTTTGTTGTTTGTTGTTTGGTGCGCGGGTGTAATCGCAATTTTATTGCACAAATTAACTTTAACTTAACTAAAGGGTGCACTTTAATCCATACATTTGGTACCTATATTAAAAAAAAAGGTGAATAACAATTCATGTGCTCACTCATTTTGATCAAATCTTATATCAATGGAGTATCAAAGTCATATTATAAACATAACTTACTTAACATTATTTGTAACATTTGTACAATAAAGAGTTATAAAAAAAAAACTTTCACGAGTAATTACATAAGTAATATTATTTTGCCTGCGAGTCTTGCGACAATAAGCAAGTGGTGTTTATGTTTTTTTCAATCTATTTAAGTGTAACATTGTTCTTAAAAAAAGTCTATTTTAGTGTTCTTAACACGCCCTAACGTGGCATTAGCGACCTGAAGGTGTCATTTGTAATTGGTTAAGGGTGATGTAAAGGCAAGGGAAGGTCTTTTTACGTGATAATTAACTTCCCTCATTGCTTTAATGGCTTTTGTGGGCCATCATTTATGTAATTAACCCGGAGTGCGTAGTTCGTGGATTTTAAACATAAGCCTCTTGTTAAAATATGTGCCATGTTTCGCTGGGTAGGGGTTTTAGTCATACATTATTTAAAAGATAACAGTTATCAATAGGACTTCATCAAGTTTTCATTTCATTCAGTGGTTTTACCTCAAAAAGTATGGCCATATTACTGGTAATATGACTGATTCATCATTGAAATAATTCGATTATTGTACTTACGTATGAATAAACACTATGCGCATAACGAACATTATTGGGATTAATGCTTGATTTTGTAATAATATAATATAGTTTTACACACACTCGTTTTTAGTTCACACTTATTGTCTACTGAGAAGCCGGGACCTTACTCGATCATCCGCCGGCTCCGGGAGGGTTTATTCCCGAAGCTGTAAATGGGAGAACTAGGTCGACTAGCGGAGTAATAAACAGCCTTATATCACAGTGCAGGCAAATAGCTGCGACAAACGAAACAACTCATTTCACGGAAGGGGCTAAATTAAAACGCTAACGCTATTTCTCAAAACGTTCTCGCATTTACCATTATTAAGTTTACAGGCAAAAACAGGCAGTGCTTGGGCGAGAATTATGCAGGTGTTGAGTGCAGCACTAAAATGGGTTAAGTGCAATTTCTTGTTGAAAGAAGTGTTAACTTGGGGACTGTCGACAAGAATATACGGTATTGAGACCGAAATTATTGTTATAATAGCCGGGTTATTATCAACTCATTATTTCACTTAGCCCCGTTTGCACTTGAATTTAACCTAGGGTATCATACTCGTAGAATAGCGATGAAAACGCTCGCATGGACGAGATATTTAGAAATTATACGGTAAATTATAAAGTTATAATAGTCTTATTTATAGAGCATTGTATCTGTTGCAGTTTGGCTGTAACTTACACCAGTATAAATTTACTTGTCGTGGCTAATGTGGCCTGTTACAGAGTGCATTATGTTATGAAGACGTGATTCATAGCTATTTTATTGCCTTAAGGAAATACCCAATTATTTTGCACGTTTGTATGCACCCAGCTTGTATGTGTACGTTAGCAATGTGTAAATTTTAGGGAAGATATAGTAGCTATAATTTTAGAATATTGCAGGTAACTTGGTAAGTACAGGTAGCCAATTCAGTAAAATTTTCCGACCTTCACAATAGCTAAAATGAGAGCGACAGATCGAGTCGCATGACGTCAACTTTTTCAGTCAGCGGTTCCATCGTCAGTAGTGGGGCTAGTGCAAAAAATCCGTTTGGATTTGCTTTCCTTTACGTCGGAACTCATACTCATACTCTCTGATTTCACTCACTTACCGAGTATAGTGACGAGACAGTATCCTCGGCCCATCTTCGTCCAATGAACGAGTAGCAATTGAGTGAAACGAGTGCTCGGCCGACGATACTATCTCGTCAGTCTACTCGGTAGGTGTAATCCTACATAAAAGTTTGTAAGTGTGTATGTTTGTTACTTCTTTACGTTAAAACGGCTGAACCTATTTTAGTTTTTAGTATGGCGTTAGCTGACACTCTGGATTAACACATAATAGGCTATACTTTTTATCACGGAATTTCCACGGGAAAACTTTTTAAAGCCAAGCGATGCGGGAAGGATATAGATGACCAGTATATTGGGGACTCACGGAAGACGGTGAGCTGCTTCTCGACGGAGGCCTTGGTGTAGATGGGCGTGGCGAGCGACACCTCGCACGAGTAGCCGCCGCTCGCCGCGAAGTCCAGGTTCTGCAGGATGATCGAGTCCTCCGTGGCCAGCGCGATCTGGAAGAAATAACGGTATTTTATGAACTTTAAAAAATATTATATTTATTTTTGAGAGTAAGCGAACCTCGCAGGAATGCGTATTGCACAGAAGTACGGAATATTTGGACACTTAACATTAGTTTAATGTTTTATTGTTTTGTGCACTTACGCTGAGTGTGTCAGATATAAACGGAAATTATACTACCTACTTAATGGTGTCATGTTGCTCATAATGCTTAACGCGAAAATGGGACGCTGGAGGTTACGTAACTAACTAGGTACGTAACTACATACAAAAAACATAATTTAGGTAAGTATCAATTCTAGTACCAATGAACTTGATTTAGTTTTCTAAAATACCAAAAATCTAAAAAAACAAAATGGAAAGAAAATAACGATTCGTTAAATATTTATGACGACCGAATGGCGTAGTGGTTAGTGACCCTGACTACTGAGCCGATGGTCCCGGGTTCGATTCCCGGCTGGGGTAGATATTTGTTTAAACACAGATATTTGTTCTCGGGTCTTGGATGTGCCCGTAAAATGGCAATAGGCCCGCCCCCTATTACATTGGGACTAACATACACTCTGGCGAAAAGTGGGTGCAGCAATGCACCTCTGCCTACCCCGCAAGGGAGTACATTAGTACAAGGCGTGAGTGCGTGTTTTTTTTTTTTTTTTTTTTTTTTTTTTTTTTTAATATTTATTAAAAAGTCACTAAGTAAAAATTACATACCACGTTTTGTCTGTAGGTCAAAAGTGCTAAAGAAAATATAAATAGCCGACGCCTACACTACGGCTCTTGGGATCACTTTCTGTTGGACCTTTGTCTGTCCCGTCCTTTGAATGAACGTTGTCGTGATATCCGGCCGCCTCGCCGTAATTATAATTACTGGAGCACAATGAGCTCAAAACTGTATCTTTACAACTGGCTTACATAAAACTTAATGAAACACTAGCCTGCAATATAAATTGTAGTTTTCCTTTTTACAGGGTGTTGCAAAAGTGGTAACTATAGTCAGCCGAAAGGTCGTGGTGACTCATGTGGTTATACTAAACCACTATTGTTTAAAGTGACACCGTTAACATTTCTACGGACAGTATTTTTTTTAACTTGAAATTATAGAAGTTGTAGAACTCAGTTGTTCAAAATAACTCCCTGAGTTACAGTTACAGTTGTTCAAAATAACTGTCTTTCGGCTTACTATAGTATACTCTGTATTTAACACCCCGTATAAACTTATCCCGACATTATTATGACATTCAACTAGAAAATCCTTAAGCAAACAGGAAACAACCCTATCCGCGCGGGTCACACAGAGCCGTGACATGGATCTACGCTGCACGTACGAACCACCCTTTGTCTTGTTTTGATGAATTTACAGCTACAGGGTGATAAATGTGTATATTGTGTCGAGCCATGCATGTTACAGGTGTGGGAGTGGCCACCGACAACACGGGAATTAGGTGTTGGAAGGCTTTTCATTTTCATTATCCAATTGCACGAAACTATTGTTTTGTTGTACACGCGTGTCCAATTTTGGGAATTATTTCAACTCCATTCTCTAGCAAGTACACTAAGTACCTACTAATAAATGTCATAATTGTAGAGCCCCATCTTAAATCTAAATCACACATAGGAAGGATAACGTAATCTTGAATACCTATAATTCGCTTTGGCTTCGTAACATTTTTACACTGTCATAGAATGGACCATTCCATTTAAATTAAATTCATTTATGAACCTCACGTTTTACGGGTTTAATATTTGTAGCACATTTTAAATGTTTTCCTATTTATGACAAACATTTTCCCGGCAGCAAACCGGATCGCCTCATGGAGGCGCAGGTAATAACGAAATACAAAAGCGCATTTAAATTAATTCAAGAGCAGCGGAGGCACGCTGCAGAGGCGGGCAGTGGAGAAACTTTATAATAACCCAGTAAAAAACTTTAAAACCTACTAAGCCCCAATTTTACACCCGCTCAAAATAAGTATTTCTTACTGAAAATATACTCATAAGTGACCAGTCTCTCAGTTCAGGAAATCTGCTAAGCCATGCAGGTCATATTTAATGACAATATCCAAAGTAGCTTACTCTTACTATGCTCACTTTTCATGAAAAGGTTTAGGTATACCATAGAAGTCTTGACACCTTGGGTGGTGCAAAAGTGGTGATACTAATCCATCAGACGAAACTCTTTAGGATTTACGTGAATTTCTGCCCATAGTGTATGCTGTGGCCATGGCGGCGGTTGCATGCCGCGCCTCATTTACAGAAGTCTGGGCGTAACAGGTCGGCCCACAGGTCGGCCCACAGGTCAGCCCAGAGACTGCAATGCCTATGCCCTACGCTACAGTATCTAATCGCCCGCCGAGGATATTGTATTTTATAGCTTACGGCTAGACAGTAAAAGATGCATTTTCGAAGTAAGTTGCACGAAATCCAATCTTTCGAATGGATTTTAAAGCTGCAATGGCTTCGGGATCTTTTTGTATTGTAGGTATTATTAAGTATGAATATTATATTCATATATGCTATAGCTAACTTGAAATGGTTAGGTTTCGATGGACAGGATGGACAGTTTGGTTTCACAAAAAAAACTAACTAAGTTTCATGACCTATATCAGGTAATAAACCAGCTATTTACAGAGCAGTGAATGCAACTGGATCAACCGAATGAAAGATAGATAGACTATGGACTAATGACTATAATTAGGTATAAGTATATATTTTTTGGTTCATAAATATGATTATGTTTATATGCCTACCTAGTAATGACGACTACCTACAATCCGTGTGACGATTACACCAACACTTACTGATTCTAAAACATAATGAAACAGTGCCCTGCTTTTCTCACATTAAAGGGCACTGAGCGTTAATTCATTAGGACTCAAGGCAGCAGGCAGCGATTATTGTTGGGTGACCATGGTTTACGGCCTCACTTCTCATTATTAAAGGACATACATAATTTATTCATATGATGATCATCGGCTAACACATGGTCACTGTTTTTTGTAGCCAGCTTAAGTACCTATATGATTACTGATAGGAAAATCGTGATTTTCAAGGATTGACTCTTCGTTAGACCACATTACTTATTGGTTTTTTAAGGTTCTGTACCTCAGAAGTTAAAAACGCGAAGTGTTTCATACACCATATTGACATAATGGTTTACGAGCTTTGTATCGTATTTTTCCTAATCCTTGTCTAACTACAACCAATACCTTCAACCAATAAAACATCTATACGATGTCCCAAAAAAATTGGCTCACATATTCACCCTACAGGCGCAAGTGACCCGGCAAATTGACTCCGCCCGAGCCATTAGCCACCGGCGGCGCCCGCGCCTTCGGCTCCACGTGACAGCCAGTCTTTCAGCTCCTGGAGGGTCACTCTATCTATACTGACGAAAAACGAACGAGAGATATCTTGCAATTGGCCGGTTCAATACAAGGAGTCGTGGCTCGCGTAGCAGCGCTTTGAAACTTGGTTTTTCGTCATGTATAGTGTAACCCCCCTGGCCTGCTATCGCAGCCGCCGCGCCGCCGTGTCAATAGTATCGACTCAGAGGAAACAGTTTTCTAAAGGAAAATAAAATACGAGACAAATTTTCGTCTTGAATGAACTTCCTGTGGAAACAAATTTGTTTGCAAATGGCTTGTTGGCAAATGTTTTGGGAAATGCGGCGTAGGCTGAAAGAAGCTTTATGATTTTCAACGTCATGCATGTACCTATACATACTTTGTACGTCCGTCTCTTTTATGATAAAACGCTTGTTCCGAATGTATTTAATTCATTGCGGTTACACATAAATAAAATCGGATTACCTACCGAAAATAAACAAAGTTTACTTTAGCAGATTTTCCCTTCATTATCTCTACTGAGCTTTATATTCGCAGCTTGTCGGCGGCCGGCGGGGCGACGAACATCAGACCCTTCTAATCCTGATTTTCTACTTTATTATTCATACAATCCTTCAAACTTTTTCACTCCTTTAACTTCAACCTTATTTTTACAAGTTGGAACTAAATAATAGCTCTAGCTTGCAATTTAACTACCTCATGTGTAATCTGAAACATGCACTAGAGATCAATATCTTGTTTTCAATTTGAACTGACAAGAAATCTAAAATAGCTCCGCCTGGCTGTTGAATTTTCCATAGAAAAATATATTTAATGAAACTTCCGCGTGACCCAGTTTAGTGAGAGTTTAATGCTCCATTTGCGACAGTTAGTCTAGCGTTAAAACTAGACAGAAGCGAAGATTAAAACATTTAAAAAATAGGTGATAAAATGATTTACGGCCGTCGCTGAAAACGTTGGTTTTATTTATTGTCAAGTGTCGTCGCTAATGCCCGTATAAAATGTGCATATTGGTGTTCCATTTTCAATGCACCGAATGTTCACAGTTTATTTAGCAAGCGGCGGAACACAGCGGGCGGCGTGAGTGAAAATGTATTTATTGATGCCCTATCAATATTCAGTGGTGGACGTGGATTCTGAAAACAAACCAAGTGGCGGTAATGATTTTACGGCGCGAGGTGGTCGCCGCCCGGCGCATACAGAGCGCTCATGAATGAGATGATCCTCGCGAGGCCGCCATTTAATAAACGCTGTTTGATCGGACACAACGCGGACGCATTTACATGTTTTTCCATTTTATCAATCTGAAATTGTTATCCCCTGGTGGCGTAATTAAACATGAAATACAAAATTGCTGTAAATTTTCGTTTTCCTTGTGTAAAGGTGTGTTTATTGAGGGTGAATGTATAACGGACCGTGTTGCCGTTGCTGTATTTATTCAGCTATTGCTCTTAGCTTAATTTTTCCCAAATCTTTGCCTTTGGAACATCGTAAATAAAATGCGAGGTAGACACAGCTAACTAAAAAGCTAAAGGTTTTAATAAAAATAAGTCTAGCATTCAACACTGCCACGAGCTGTTCATGTACTGTCCATCAGTGTGGTCTACATTACTGCTTTACAGAATGTACAACACTCACATTGAGCACGGCGCCGGGTATAGTGAAGTTGCGGTAGGGCGGCTTGCGGCCGCGGATGTACTGGAACAGCTTGGCGCCGTGGCGTAGGAACACCACGGTGTCCAACAACTATGCACTCTACTGCTGCAGTAACAAGACTCACATTGAGCACGGCGCCGGGTATAGTGAAGTTGCGGTAGGGCGGCTTGCGGCCGCGGATGTACTGGAACAGCTTGGCGCCGTGGCGCAGGAACACCACGGTGTCGAGCAGCGGCGGCGGCACGTCGTGCACGCAGCGCAGCCGCACGGAGCCGCCGCGCGCCGCCCAGCGCTGCAGCTGCAGCTCCACGCGCACCTCCGTCGCGCCGCGCACTGGAACAACGCAAATATCATCATCATCACGACCCATCACGTCTCCACTACTGGGGCACAGCACAGGTCTCCTTACAATGAAGGAAGGGTTTTAGTCCTAGTCCACCACGCAACCCGACTGTCAGATGTTTTCAAGGCCTCTGACTATGCTTAACGACTGCTGCCGAAGCAGCAACCGGGACCCACGGCTTAACGTGCCGTCTGAAGCATGGAAGCGTCCAGAAAAGAACCACTTGAAATCGGTCACCCATCCAATGACTGACCGTGCCGATTGTTGCTTAACCTCAGTGATCAGTTACGATCACTGAGGCCCGCTCGACTACGGATGCTTCAAAAGAAAAACAGTACACACAAGAGGCAATGCTTATACATAGCAATATGTACTAAGTAACATTTGGATGGAAGAGAGAGTTTAAAAATTGTTAGGATATACGAGTTAAACACTACATAAACTAGAACAATGGCATTCAGTTAAATTTTGCGACTGACGCATAGGGCATAGAGCGGGGTACACTACATAAATCCGAATAACTTTTTTACGAATATGAAAATAACGATTTTTAAAATTACGAATTTCATAATTCCGAATAATTCACAATCCCGAATTTTAAGTTTCCGAATAACAAAAATCACGAATAGTTAATAAACGAAATTTCAAACAACATATTTATTAAAATGACGAAAGTCAATTTTCCAAATATTATTATTTCGATGTTTTAAAAGTACGACTTTTTACTATACCGAATTGTTAAAATTACGAATCCCGAAGTTTTAATATTCCGAAAATACAAATTCCCGAATGTATCTTAGTTAACAAGAAATAGTGTGTGTATTAAAAGCATAATCCGTATACAATAAAACAATATTTTCTAAGCTATATTATGTGAAACGCTCCGCTCCGCTTCGCTGCGCTCCGCTTTGTTTTTCGATATCTATGTGCACCTAACACGCTCCTCCTCGCTTTGCTCGTCGTCGCACCTATCTTTAGATTTAGGTCCTAAGGTTTTTAAGGTTAAACACCGTAAAAATCCGAGCAATTTTATTGCTTTGTTGTGTTACTTAACAACAAACACTACAAATAGTTTTCTATTTACAATGTTTTTACTCTATATTTGAAACGCTCCGCTCCGCTTCGCTGCGCTCCGCTTTGTTTTTCAATATCTATGTGCACCTAAAACGCTCCTCCTCGCTTTGCTCGTCGTCGCACCTATCTTTAGGTTTAGGTCCTAAGGTTTTTAAGGTTAAACACCATAAAATTCCTAGCAATTGTTTTGCTCTATATTTGAAACGCTCCTCTCCGCTTCGCTGCGCTCCGCTTTGTTTCTCGATACCTATGTGCACCTAACACGCTCCTCCTCGCTTTGCTCGTCGTCGCACCTATCTTTAGGTTTTGGGTCTAAGGTTTTTAAGACGTTTATGGTATTTTGTCAAAATCACGAATTATCACATTTTCGATCGGGATTTGAATTTTTCGTGATTATAATAAATCGGTATTTTATTTTTCGTATGCTTAAGTAATCGTATTTTTTAACGTTCGTGTATTTGAAAATCGTAATAAGAAATCTTCGTGATTATAATATTCGAAATTATAATTTACGTGATTTTTAGAATTCGGCATTTAAAAAAATCGGTATTGCAATATTTCGTAAATTACATATTCGGTGTTTTCAAATTCGGAAAAAAGTTTTTCGGAATATTTGGGTGTTCCCCATAGAGCGACTAAACCGACATGGGTATCGTTTGTATAGTCTGTTTATCGGGTAACGTCAAAAACAACAATTAGAAAAAATGCATGTATAAATTTGGATAAGTCCTGATTTTGTAGAATTTACCTATAAGGAGAAGTCGTTTGGAAATACCACAAACACCAACTTGGGGAACCAATGAAGAAGCAGGCCCGAACAAAATTCAATTTATAAATATATGAATTCGTTTATTACTGGAATATGAAGCGTGTCCGTAACACCATTAAACCTCTGTATTCAAGCCGACTAAATCAATTTTCAATACGAAAAATATTTTACACATTGATTTCATAACGCAGTTAAATAAACGACTTTACATTTTACAGCGTCAGAGCATGCGTTCAAATGAGTTTTCAGTATCAGATATAAAGTGCCGTAAATTACTCGGCTTTAATAAGACAGTGCTTCAGTTTTATTACAGCGAGAGAGCGGTAAAGATGGCGAAAGTCAGAGGAAAGTTCAAGAAGAATAAGATCGGTGTTGCTGATAGACGGAAGTTTTTGACAAATATCCGGCCGCTGCAGGCCTTCGCGAGTGTTAATATGGATAGGGCATTTCTTTACTTTATGTGGTACAGAAAACACGGTTCTCTACTTATTAGAATAGATTTAATGTAGGGTACATTCGTTGCAAGAAATGTGTTTACAACAATATGATGATGTTTAAAATTGGGAATTCGATAGAGCAGTAAAACGGCAAATTCACCCATGTCTTTTCAAATTGCATACGTATTGAAAAATAATACTTATATAAGATAAATATCCCCACAGTAGACAGCGGTAGCAATAAAATTATACAGAGTACCGATTAGCAGGGCTGTAGCTGTAGCCCATTCATTCAAGCACCGTGTTAAAAAACAATATATTAGCAACATTAATCTTCACTGACTTGTGTGTGCCTCAGAGACAATAATAACTAAACATTATGAACGTTTTTTATAAAACAGTACCTTGTACGTTTCCGGTACAGAACCAGTTCTTACTGTAGTACCTAAACAGATATACGTGTATCTGTAGAGGTGGCCCCACCACCTCCTCGGTATAATCAAACGCGCAAACATTATTCGGATTTCACCGTAACATTCGTTTTCATGGCTCCCTCTGGCCCTTTGTATTGGTTACAAGGGTCGCGCTTGTCGAAATCGTTAGCACTTGAGATTTTTGTTTTGTATTTTTAGTAGTCTTGATCATAAACTGGATGAAAACTGAAGCGTATAAATAATTAATATATTCTGTTGTTATACATACACTCTTCATAGGGTGAGTTAGAAAAATACTAGCTCCCAAATTGATCGTTAGAATAGAACGACAGTTTAAAAGAGACACGAAAGCGTCATCGTGATCGTTCGACTCGACGAAAGTAAAAATTCGGGGATTCTTTTTATGAATTCGGGGATAGATATTTTGTAGGATAAGAAAATATTTACTTTCTAATTCTGTGTGTAATTAAAATATTTTATGTACCTACCTAGATAAACTCTGACTGCAGCATATATTTTGCAGCGAAAGCTAACGACAATCTATCTATTTGTATACAGATACACAATAGGTAGTGGCACGTGACAGTTTTAGCTATGAGCGGCTATAGCATCCCCACTCCGGCCAAACAGTATCTTTTTATGGCGCTGTGTCACCTTTCTAGAAATTGCTTTCTCCCTTTTTTCCAAAAGGAAAAAATATATACAATATATCCGCCGACCAAAGACACTCGCGAATTCAAGAAAACATTGACGAAGGTGTGCCCTTTGATGAAGTGAGTGAGAAAAAATATGACAGCGATATTGGCTTTCCTAGTCTTTTTTTTTCTTGTACTTGAGTAGCCTTTTAATTTTGAAATGAACTATTATTTGGAGTGAGCAGTTTCAGTTAAATCTCATAGTTGTATTTGTTAGTAAATTAATCATCTTTTCGCTACATAAGTTAATTGATGCTAAAGTTCTTCTTTTTCAAATTGAATACAAGTGAACATTGTAATCGATGACACTGAATGCAGGGACTCCAGCTCCAGCCAACTGTTGATTTAGGGTAATTAGGATTAGACTATGCTACGTCGACATGTGTGCCCACACTGTGTTTAACATACATATGCAATGCCAGAAACAGGCTGTTTAAATTAAAGCCAGTATATACCCCCAAATTCACAGTTCACATCATTTTAGAATTTACAGTTTGAAAATACTGATATCAGTATTCAAATATTATGAATTTTTATAAACACTTTTAAAGTACAATTTTATTTATAAGCAGAATATAAAAAACAAAATTCAGACAGGAAGTCTTGAAAAAATATTTTCTCTCTTTCATTGCAAAGATTTAGAGCCTCCTAACTTGTTTT
The DNA here is from genome assembly GCF_932276165.1 of Plutella xylostella. Lineage (NCBI taxonomy): Eukaryota > Metazoa > Arthropoda > Insecta > Lepidoptera > Plutellidae > Plutella > Plutella xylostella. Next base: position 6,579,554 of record NC_063992.1, on the reverse strand, counting down.
TATGAATGAAGATGATGGGTAATAATAATTACAGCCGCAATTAAAATTCTGTGACTGACTTCTGAACTTTATTATGTCCCCAATGCTCACGCAAATGTAATTATGCAAGACTCGTCTTTATGTAGTAGATGATACGCCTCTGCGTGCATAAAACGTGGCAAGATAACTTGAACACTAAACATGGATATACATATAAGTATGTATAGTATATGTAGTAAATGTAGGGAAGGTAAAGCTACTTTCTAAAGTATACTTGCTGTAAGTTGATGCGTGTGGTAGGATTTTTTAAACCTACGGCCGTAGAAATGTCCATTTAAATTCTTCTATGATTACTAAAATATGAAGCAAATTAAAGAAGGTATTTTAACAAAATTATCGAAAACCATTACACCTACGCCGAAGCCTCGTAGTACACCGTACGTAGCACTGCTACGAGCTACGCCGTAGCGGTCGTAGCTCGTAGGCTTTTATAATCAATGAATGCGACCTTTATAATCATGCGACCGATGTACTTATACCGCTTTTCAGCTAACATGATTCTCAATTTTCCGAATTTGGCACAAATAGTATTGCGAAATCTTAAATTAAAAGTAGTTAAACACACACATTACCACAAATAAATAACAGAAAAACAAAACTACACGAATACAGCGACGTGAAAAATATCACACCACATTTCGCAGTGGGACTGACAATTCTTTACACAAAGGGTGTTCGTAAATGAAGCTGAAATATAATGTGCAATCAAGTGTAATGTGTGCGTGTGTTACGCCCGTGCGTGTCATAAACGATCCAGCCGTTTCACCATTTGCCCGGTTTACCGACGTTGTTGTAACATGGATTGCAACTTGTATATATGAGTTAACTAGATAGTGCAGTGCATAGATTTGCAATTGTAATCAGGGCTTCGGTCTGTCAAAATAGGACTCTGCAAGATGGATGAGATGAAGACATCGGAATTTGTAATTCAGCTGTGAAGTTCTGGTGACTGCGTCGAATTGATTATGACACAATAATAGCAACTATTTAAATTAACCATAGCGACTTCTAATAAGAGGGTGGTATAAAAAGTTTAAAGTCAAAATGTAGACTTTTTTAGGTTTATGTGAAACAAAAAATAATGATTACAATACAATGACGTTGATACTGGATAAATGAGTGGAGAGAATATAATTTGTTAACGACTGACAAAGTTTAAGTTTCCCTTTGAAAGATTAACTCAGATATTTACGGTACAGTAGGTACAAAGTTTAAAATTCATTCAAGCTTTTCGGGTAAGGCTCATTCATGCCTTATAGAATGTGTAGAAGTGAGCTTGGACGCCGGCCAGAAATTACTACACTCCCAAATCTCATTCACAGCATTCACTGTAAATTTAATGACGATCTTGAGAGTGAAAAACCCCATTGCAAAGGTTTTTTTTATAAGGATAAAGATGAAAATATTTCGAGAGTTCCATACTTCATAAAATAAAATGTTTTTAGGGTTTCGACTTCATAGAAAAATTGAAACTAAGTTTAAATTTTTAAAAAGTACCTATAAATGTAATTTTGTATATACCTCTACTAACGGAATGGATGAAATGAGTTACCAAGACGTATTAAAATGTAACTTCTTAACTATATTTTAGATAATTGTCGTCTTATAACTTGATTATATCCAGCTCCGGCATGCATACAGCATGGCCGATAAACTACACTGAGCACGGCACAAACACAGTCGTTACAAACCACTTTCCAAGATGGCGGTCTGGACGCTGCTTCATTAAGAGCATTTGAATAATTGTGCAACCCACTGGAGCAAACTCTTGACAAACGGCCATTCAGCGCAAATGTTTCAAACTTTAACAAAATGTCCTTGTTGTAAAATTGTATCCTACAATTTATTCTGGATTTGCAGCTGTATTTTATGCATGCAAAGAAGATCAGCGTCGCTGGCAGCGTCCTTTAAATTTTAAATTCAGATAGGGAAAATAGAAATACAGGTGTACGAGTATGTACCGGCATTGGAAAGTTTAATACCAAAACTTTGGAGCTGTCCGTTTACTTTTTGTTACGAGAATCGTTAAAACATCTGTGACGCAGCTCCGTAGTCCCTCCTACCTACGCAGTGTAATATTAGAACTAAAGCAATAATTAAGGAAAGGGTAACAAACCTAAGGATTATGTGTTGTGTTGTGATTATGAATAACTAAAGCAATTTATAAACTACGTGAACGTGGGTACAGCCCAGTGTGCACATTAAACACGTAATCTTGGCTATTCAAACGGACCTATATCCCATATTCGGCTATTTAATACAAAGTAGGTATCTGGTAAACAATAGGTACATAAACCTGTTGCAAGTAAAGGAAATAGGTTAACCAACACATAACAGCAGAATTTTCAAGTTGTCAGTTTTAAAAAATGTAAACTTGTTTTCTAGCCATCTCTCCCGGCGCTCCATCAGATATTTGTTACTAAACTTGTAGAGTATCGAATATGGAACAGTATTTTCTATCTACAAGGTAGACAAGTCACGTTTGGCGTAAAGTGAAGTTAAACATCTTGACACCAACATGAGGCAGGATACGAGTATTTAAAGATAGATACCTAGTTCTTTATTTCAGTTCTATATTTCGATCTTATAAACTGTATGCACTTGCCATCATATAATACGTTAACAATATCAAACTTTATCCGTTTAAGAAAGTCCATTATAAAACGTGTGAGAAAAAAAATGTTACCTAAACATTTATATTATTTCAGAAACTAACAGAATGATTTTTATCCCACATGCACTAACTAAAGGATGCAATTACAAACCTACTTTTTAACGCATCGCGCTGTCTAAAATTGAGTCTTAAGTAGTGTGTGAATAATTATTTTCACTTCACATAAATGTATTTGTATTATGTATTTTACTGAACCCGGGAGGCACACGACATGCTACAAGTTCTCGTAGGCTATTAAAATGTTAGCCGCTCAAGTCTGCTCAAAGAGCTTAACAGTTTAGCAAGCTCTTTGAGTAAGATTATCTAAGTAGCGTGAACATGGCTACGGGACACATTGGAAACTTTCTTGTATAATGGTCTACAGTTTTACGTACTCTTTATGTATCTATGCAACATTGAGAGTATGCTCACATCTGTCATCCCCGAGGGGGTTGTCAGAGATGACTCGCAAGTGAGCCATCGGCTTTTGCTGTACATTTTGTACTCCCGTGATAGTTCGCGAGTAGTATCGCCGTATTGCCTTTCTGACATTTTTTATTATTATAGCTGGCAATAGCTAGCCTTTTCCAAGAAACCTCTTCGGGCTTCATATGAAACTACTAAAATGTTCATCTTGGCTTGACCCACACACACATAATAAGCCAGGGCGTAGCACGGATGAAAAAATTTAGTTATCCTAGGCAAATATTTTATTACTTTAACCGTATACACTCATGGGTAATGAAAAGTTTCCACTGAGAAAAGCCCCAAATTACTCCTAAACGGAAAAGGCTAGCTGAATGACGCCTTGTGCAACATTACATTACATTTACCAGAGCATCAGGATATTACCAACCAATCTGCAAAACAAATAATTCGATTAAATATAAAATTATATGTTTTTTAAAAAATTGGGTCGTTTGGTGTCGGCATTTTGTGAGTGGAACTTTTTCATTGCCTGTGAGTGTATTATATTTACAAATGGAGATTATTTGCTGATAACCTCGACAAAGTTTGTGAAAATGAAGTAGGGTATTACACCAAAAAACTCCATCTATATTCAGAGGTCCTATTGCTCGCACTCTCAAACTAGGACTTGGACAGAGAACGGCTATTTAGGTCCTATGTGACTAACCTGTTTACAGATTAGTTAGTGTCCGTGGTGAGAGCTAGTTCGGGTGAATGCGGACAAACTTCCTCCTAAAGCCACTGTCCACTGATACAATTGCATGATTTTGCTATGATTCGAGCGGCATTAGCTTCACACATTGTTCTCGAAAACAAAAGCAGTGTGTTTTTAAAGACAGATTCATAGAATTGTATTGTGATAAAGTTTACAGATTCTTTCAATTCTAGCTAATTCAATATGTCAATCGTCAAAAAGATTTGTATTTATTAGTTGTTTTTATTTTTAGAAGGACGATGGCATAATTTAAAATGCTTTTCAAGAATTGCTGGTTGTGGAACGTGGTTTCTTAATTAAATGTCAGTAAAACAGGTCAGCCGAAGTATTGCTTGGTACATTTTACCACAGTAAATATAACTTTAACCATGTATAACTAATATTCGTCATACTTTTCGTTCAGTTTCAAATATTTAGAAACGTGATTACGTGTTTTCACTGACATGAAAGTATTTAGATTAAATCTACCACAAGCTTTATTTACATACAATATTGTACATTATTTTGTCAACACGCTAATCTTAGGTTCGCTTCGTGAATAAATTGCCACCGTGTTTCCATTAAATCAAGATGGCACAGTTTATATTATTGTTTTAATTAGACTAAACAGTAGGTAAAAGCTTAAGGGTAAAAGTTGTTCTTGATTTGATATTAACGATTCTACTTAGATAGTCTCCTGACTCTAAAGCGAAATGCACTCTCTAAAATCAGCTCTAGCTGTTAAAATATTTTGTAGTCCTTTTATTCAGGAAATTAGTTAATTGAATCAGGTAAATTGAAGATATTAATAATTTTAAGCTATAAATATCCCGGTGGTATGCCGATAGGTCGAGATAACAGACATAGTACGTATCTTGTATAGGCGTGGCGGCGGCCGTTTGCATAATGTTTATCTTAAAATGTACACCACGAACCGAGAAATCGGATGGAATTGGCCATATATTTCGGGCGTCCGCATGAAAATTTAATTTTGGATCCCCAGTTTTAAATTGCCGCCTCTACTCTGTTCTAGGGCTTGATTATATTATCATGATTGTGAAAAAAGGTAGGTTGCAAGATTATATTTTATATATTTACAGAGTTCTCAGTTAAGAAATAAACTTTTTCAGTAACTGGTCCATACCACTGCGTCTAATTAGTTTTATGGAGATAAAAAACTTTTGGCTCGAAATTCAGACTACTCTTCAACAGTAGAACTTTCAGTTTTGTGCTTAATTAGTGCGTCTTAAGACACATATTTCTGGAGCGGTGGTAGCTCAGTCGGGTAAGCGCCCGCTTCTCACGCAAGAGATGCGGGTTCGAATCCCGGCGCTGACATGTACCAATGAGTTCTTTTAACTTAAGTACAATGTATACCATCGCTCTTACGGTGAAGGAAAACATCGTGAGGAAACCTGCATATCTAGATTTAGCACATCTAGATATGTGAACCCACCAACCCGCAGTGGACCAGCGTGGTGGGAAATGGCCCAAGCTTAGGAAGGCAGTTTAGACCTTGGGGACATGCAAAAAGGTTCCACTCGAGAGAGCCAGGTGCAGGTACTTACACCCCCACACAGAATAGAATAGAATAGAATAGACACATATTTCTTTTGCAAATGCTTTGTTTTGTATGTGTCTGTCTGTACCTGCTCGGCGTAGGCGGAGACGATTCATTCTGTTCCCGGAATGTCCCCCCCGGGACTCGAACCCGGTACAAATGTAACTTACCGTGTAATTTTATCGACACAACTGTACTTAGGCAGACTTTGACATTTGCAAGCAAAAATACAAGTCAGTCGAGTGAAGTCAAAAATACAGTAAAAAAATTACACTTTACATTTACAGTGATTACACTTCAATGATGGATAATGAACGGAAATAGTGATTGCGATGAATCATGGCTTAAGAACCTCAACAACAGGAAACAGGAGTAACAAAAAAAGAGTTTTACACCTCAAAATTATCATAAAATTTTTCAAACATCATCACTTGTAGCCATTGCTGTCAATGCAAAATTTCACAAGAATGTTAGCTAAAAGTAATTTAATTTAACACATACTTACATGGTTATAAAACAAAGTAGTTGTGTAAATAAAATTCCTAAATCTTGGAGAGCCTTACTGATTGTTCGAAGTACATGTTATTCCGTGGAGAAAGGCAGAGCCGAATGAATACGGGACGAGAGGCATAATTCAGAATCGGATAAATTATTTACATCCGGTACGGTCCTTTCCGGTGCACCCTATTCCTATACATACAACGTAAATACATAAGGTGCTTATAAAATAATTGAAAAAATAGATATTTAAGTAAGTACTTACGAAATAGTGTGTTCTTTTTACGCACGGCTACACACAGCTTTAGTATGAATACCTTATGGATATTTATGATAATATTCGACCTGATGTTTTCGTTGTGATAAAAGTTTTAACATAGGATTATTTAATAAAAGTATATAAGTACACTCCGGAGTTTCAGTTCCACGTGCCATTGCCGTTCTACATAGTATAAGTCACTGGATTTTTTTCATACATAAATAGAATGATAATAGAAACTATTAGAACATACTTACCTAACATAAAAGTGAACGCGATTTCAATATAATATTTTTATTCTGTCCTAATATTCATAAAGGAGGATCTGCGAATGTCCGAATAGATTCATTATGCAAAAGAGAACGAATCGGAATACACTTTGCAAAGAGAAAGGATGTTGAAAACATAAACATGGAACATGGATATAAATTCATAATATGCCATTCAACGCCGGCTTCTGTATAATCTATATAATGCTTTTACAATAGTTTTGAATTATATGTGATCACATGGCCTATAGAAGCTCGTTAATTTTGAGAGTTTTTTGGAAGAAATTGGTTGCCTACTACACAATTTGTACTACGCATACATAATGACTTTCTATTGATGAGATAATACACTTACGGGCAATGAAAAAAATCCTCCTGCTAATTGATGTTCCATAAACTACTAGAACTTTTCCATTACCCGCGAGTGTAGATTCCTTTTGCTGTCCAATTGTGCATTATAGTTTACATTTTGTCTGAATGAAAGAAAATACATCTTTTCATTTTAATTTTAGTAATTATAATATTCACTAAGATTACGCCTAAAACCCTTCCTTCATTAGAAGGAGACCCGTGCCCCACCAGTGGGGACGTCGTGATGTGATGATGTTATAATATTCACTATGATGATGGTCATTACAATGTTCACTATGATAAAGAGAATTTCGTAATAGTAAAATGTCTGAATTTAACAGGCGATAGATAATCACAAATTTCTGGAAATCGAATTTCGGGGCAAAACGCTTACGAGTCAGTATTATTGTCAAAGTTTAAAGGTTCGGTGTTTAATTCGAAGTTAAGCCGTTAGTCTCATCGATTTCCAGTCGGATCGCCGGGTTAGCTTTACATCGGCTCCTCGATGCCTACATTTACTGACCTTCAACTTTGTTACTGAATTTGATAGTTAATAAGGATGGATAATATTGGTTTAATATTCAAATTCGGCGGGATCCCAAGTATGTTATGCTAAACAATTTTTTTGCTTATGTTATGTTAGACCATAATTAACAATGATGACTTTTTTTGATATGGCATCCCGGTATTTACAGGCAAAGCTTTCATTGTATATGAATCATAAAATATACTTCTACGCTTTAAAAAAATAGGTACGCATGCAGCAAGAAAGGTAACATGTAATATCACAATTATGAGTAAATACACTCAAATAGCTGATCTCAATGAGACTGGCCGCCGTGATCGTAATTAGGCCTGGAGAATAATATTATTATTATGCTTGTTGGTAAATAATGAGATTTGCAGCTTTACACTCAAATAGCGAGGTCCTGCAATAAATCAGTTCGGAAGTTAAATAGAACCCATAATATAAATGATTGCGGAGCCTAGCTACAAGGGTACAGAAGATCTGCTACACTTAAGATAATCGTACGTGAGCTGTGTTAGTAGTGAAAGGCTGGAAAAAATCGTCCAGCACTGGGGGGTTATCCTTCTTCAAGGAATATCTTATCTAAGTAAAGTAAAAGAGGAGTTGAGTCGCCTATCGTTAATTTTGCTCCTAGTTTATAAGTATTTTTTTGTATGTTTTACTATTTTTGGTGATCAATAAATTTATATTCTATTCTATCGTTTTATATATCTCCAGTGCACGGCTATATAAAATATATATTTTAAAAACCTACTATCACTAGTTAGTTAGTTAGTTTAGGTACCTATTACTTTCTATACGTTTTGAATGAAGTCTTCTGAGAGTATTTATAGTTCGTGATGCAGACGAGGGTTAAACCTACTTCCAAGGTTAGGCTTTGAGGTTAACAACTAGCAGACGTGCCCAGTGAGCTAGGTTCACTCGAAAGCTACCCGGCTCAAATATATAATTTATTAATTACAATAGTTAGACTTACTTAATTTTCATAACAAACGAAATACGAGAGACTTTAATTAAACTATCAATGTCTTCTCATTCACTTTAAAAATCGTTCGATTCATAAAAAGTTGACTTTAGTAAAATTTCATTGAAAAGGTAAAACTTTCCAAGTTAACAAATTGAAGTTCAGAGCGATAATGATCTTGATGGGCATATATTGTCGAGCGGACCCCAGTGCAATCCATCACGGTATTATACCGCTCACAGGTATGGAGTTTTCCGGGAAAAATAAAAATATATAAGGACGACGACGACTGAAATGAAATTGAATAGAGTAAAATGTTTCAGAGCAGTGTGTAATACTGACGACCGGGACAGCTATGCAGAAAGTTCTGGGTTCGATTATTCCAGAGGGGGTAGGTATTTGTTTTAAGACATATATTTTGTATTCGGGCCTGTGTTATGTGATATCTCCAACCCGCCTGCCAAGCGTGTTGATTACGGCAATAGCCCTTGGTAAAGGCGCATGTCCTGTAGCGTTTTTTAAGGTGTGATATAGGATTGGAGGATTGCTCTAGCTTGACAAAAACTAAACGCACGAAAGCTATCATGGATTTGGTTTAGGGCAGTAAGTTCGTAAGATCGTAAGCTGGGGCCCCTTCCAAGGTGCACCATGCTGTATCTACACAACTACACACACACACACACACACACACACCAATAAAACAGTATGCAACAACTTAATCTGAAATTTACAGCATACAGTAAACAACTATACGGGTACACATACACGTTAAACACTATTGTTTATGTGATATATTGCCACATAACGTGCGTGCTCCCATTCTCTCATACTGCAAATCCCCATATCATTTCCGAGGAAAATGCTACCGTAATCTGAAGGTTGATTCGGCACAGCGCCTTTTTGAATGAAGGAATAATTTACAATTTAAGTTTGGGACTGTTTTTGCCACAGGAATAATAATAATTCAACATAGGTAATAATAACATAATGTCAATTGTAAGCTATGTTATATATATATCGTTTTACCCTTTAACCTTTACATAAATCAATGGAAATTCGCGGTTTCGTCGCAGGATTCCGAAGAGTTCCAGAATAGGGATGTAGCTGTGTAATGAAGACTGGCATTGGAGCCATTTATACCCAAATCTTCATAGAGCTGCGATGTGGGACTTTGTGTGACCTTTAAAGGTAGTCCTATTAATTAAACGTTAGCTTAGAAACGTGAGATTGGATAAAGATTGCGAACGTGGCAGACATGAAATGAGCAAAAACTACCACAAATGTCAGTCTATAAGGCGGCCCATAGGTATCTAAATAATACATATGTATATGAGGTAGTAAGTACCTATACAAGGTAAAAAAACACTTTTAAACTATATAGCAAAAGTCGCTTTGTAGCAACTTTTCATACCTACAGTTTTATACGTTATCCACGAATCTGAAATTCTGAAATTGGATACGATAAGTGCGGTGAGCCATAGTGACAGCACGCCAGTATGCCTCCATTCAAAAGCGGAATCGAGGCCTTCGGGGTTGCTCTCGTTTACTTACAAAAAAAAAAGATCGGGAGCTGTCATACGACTACAATTGGTGCGTTAAATGCCGAGTCCGCGTTGGGCTACGGTTAAATGCAACGAGATAGTCGCGGTCAGCGTGGCAGCACTCCGAAACTTATTCTTCCTAAGCAAGAGTGACCCCCCTTGATTCAATACATTTTCTTTGTTCGTCTTCGCCAGTTCATATTTCACGGCAGCACTCATAAAGCCATACCTGTAGGAATATGTTATACGCATACATTATGTATGAGTTTTGGTATTGAGCCATTTAAAAAACTTTATTAAATTCATGGAAACAATGGAAATAAACGAATTCAATTAACCTTTGCGAATATATGTACATACAATTTAGGTTTTTATAAAATATGTAAAGTGAGTTTAATAGTTTTCGTGAATTGTTTTCAACAAATTACGAATACAGCACGTAACATAACTTTAGAACTTTTATTATTAGGTTTATTTTATATCATGAAAACGCTTTTTAAGTAGGTACCGATTTAGTACCAACTCAACTTTTCATAAAACTCGGAGACTTTAACTTAATTTTGACATAAAAAGTCTCTAATTTGGTTCCCGTTGTTCAATGTTGCAGCACCTAATATCAATTGCACGTTCAAAAACCACACCCATTAGTGGGTTTGCACCTACTTTAGCCGGCAGTCGGCGCGGCGCGGCGCTAGGCGGGGCGCGTACACCGTCACGTTAGGGTTACCTGAAAACTGTGCTACTATCGACAGTTTTAGTTTTAATAATACACTCACAGCAACAATAATACACTCACAGCAACAATAATACACTCACGGGCAATGAAAATGCTCCACAGAGAGTTCCAATGAGAAAATCACCAAATTAATCCTAAATGCAAAAGGATAGCTTAATGAGGCCTTCTGCGACATTGATATGCTTAACTTTTTAACAGAGAATCTATAACTAATTAAAAACGGTAATATTTTGTTCAAATTTTAAATTAAGTGTTTGAAAAAATGGGGTAGCTTAGTGTCCGCATTTTGTAAGTGAACGTTTTTTTTTGCCCGTGAGTGTAGAATCGATATTATTAAATTTTTCAATTGAGTAAATCTACCATGAACTTAATTCCCGCCCAATCACATACAGACAATCTTAGCGCTGCATGTCATATAAACTTACTTAGTTTTACAAAACTTTACGTTCTTTGTGTAACTGACTATAAGTCCCCACCCCAGTGATATGAGAACACTCACCACAAGAAAGTAGATGGGGGCCATTACTGCAGCCAACCTGAGTAATGGAGAATCGTTACCGAGTTGTATCTCAGCCGGCTCACGTCTCCATCTAACTCTAAAAAAATCACTCACTCACGGTACCTAATTTGTTTTTCTCAACGGAATGAAAGCAAAAAAGGCTGGAAATTCTCTTCTCTGAATGTGATAGGCAGAGATGGGCTTGAAATGCATCTCTGACGAAATCAGAACATTAATTGTCACAATACAATTTGCTGTAGATATAAGAACGTAAAGCCAATTTTATTTTCATTTTTATTGCATTATTAACACTTAAGTACCAAATTTTTCGCTAAGTTCTGTTCTCCTGACCAGTTTCAAGTTTGACGTTAAACGTTCCGCGGTGAATTTACTTTTAAATAAAAGTTAGCTCGAATTTCAAGTGTAAACTTACACACACGAAGCTTTCTGTTCATGTATTGCGATCACGTACACACATACGTATCTTGATGGAAACTTACCTCACTACCATATACAAATGTGCTGAGTACCTGATACCTCTGTGTGACTGCACAGGACCCAAAGTGCAGCATGTCCCGAAAATAGATAAGAAATACGCTCCACATTTTTCTTTGCTAGTAACAAGGAAATAGCACTAATAAAACTATCAATAACCAGAATCCAAAGGAAAGTCCAATTACTTACAAAACTGAGTTACATTAGAACATTAGATCTTCGTATCATTTATCACGAGTCACCCGCTCGTGGTCGAAACAACCGAATTAAACTAAAACAAGCGACACTAAATACCGCTGCATGACAAATGACACGATGACTACATTTTGTCAGTAACTAATGTGCGGCTCCGGGGCCGCGGGGGCGCGGGGGCGGCGGCGGGGGCGGGGGGCGGGGGCGTCGGACAGACCTGACCCGACACCCGCTAACTATTCCTTTTATTTCCGTTCGAACTTCCCAGAACTAGAAGCTGCTGGTAAAAATAAATTATCACCCTGTGAAGCACTGGCTGCATCCAGGAGGGCTAATTCATTAATTCACTTAGTAAATCTTTAAAATAATAATTTGGCCGCGGTCAAGACCGTCGCTGCCTGGCGTACCTCACCCAAAGGTTATCCTATTTGTAGTTTCATAAAAAAAATCTCATAGGTTAAATTTAAGTGTTTGCTATCCATGAGTTAACCAATTACTTATTTCTGCTGAACAATTTCATTTATCTGCTTACTAAATATGAATACGAGTATTATGATAACTTTAAAAGAAAAACTATAAGTATCTGTAGTATATATATATTCCTATGGTTAAGTAGCAGTACTTAGTTTTTACTGAAATGAGTCATGGAGCCGCTCCGGCGCGGATTTCAACGTAGAGCTTTAATATTTTATTCGAGATAACGGAATGCTTCTTGTTTTATGGAATGGAGGTAGTTAGAATGCTTAAAGTGCGCCTGATATTGTGGGGGTGACTGTAAGGAGACGTCAAATGGCTGCGAGCGCGACTGTTTACTATGTATACTTAATACTTATCTGGAGTAACTCCCGTTCCAGTACCGCATTTGATACATAAGCTACACAGCAACCATTCGTACAAGAAGTTACTTCTTATTCGCGTTTAAAAATGTATAAATGTCAATCGATGTATTTTAATAATTTTGTGGCGGCTTTTGTCCTGTATATGGGCTGGAATACTGACGAATATAAAGAAAATTCAATCGAATAAAATTTATGCACCCTTGTATACTGACGACTCAAATTGTGATGTTATCAAATAAAATAGCTCTGTAAAGGGCGCGCAACATAAGTCTCTAGGTCGAGCCTAGGAGTCTAGGTATCCTGAGTACAGTCCTGTGTTGTTCTCGCGGTGTCGGATAAAGGCTGACAGAGCTCACGCCTGCCGACTGCGGTTTAACTTTAAATGTGTTTTTTTGTTCACAGTCAGAAGTTCGTTTTAGGATGTGCTTATACTCTGTGTCTGAGTTAGGTAAGTTGGTAAGTCAATGAATTACAGTTCCATTTCAGTAAGTATATTTAAATTTATATAAGTTTCAGGCAAGCTAACCCTACGAAAAAGGGGCACTTACACACGTAATTTAATTTTAATGAACGTATAAGTAGTAGTAAAATAAGAAGACACGATTTATTATATCGATAATTACAATTTTTTTGGTAAAATATCTCTACCTTCGGGATTTGCTGGGTGTACGTTTTAAAGACGATTCTGAAGTCACTTTAGTCAGTTTTAGTTTTATCCTTATTTTCCACCGATGTATTTGTGATGCGCATTCCAGATACCTACCGACACAGGTATATTGGAAATTTATTTAGTAGGATCTACTAAGCTGTAAGTAAGTATACGTCTGTGGTTCTGACACGTGAGATGACACCCCGGAGGGTCGTAAAGTCGTAGCTGGTGGGACAAGCGACCCTTGACCCGTTTGGGCCGCGTCCCGCGCCGAGATGCAAATGTCTCCACTCACATCGCGTATGCACTCTCTATTAACATACGGGTCAAGTATGTAGCATTATACTAAAAAGGTAGCAGTTTACATGCTTCATTGTGTAATGTATTGGTAACTGTCTTTCGATATTCGCTGTGAGAGAGTGAGTGTGAGATTCGCGTAAAAATACGACGCGAAACACGAATTGTGTTTCGCGTCGTCTAAAATCCTGCTCCAAAACAAACCCTTTGCAAGGTCTATGAATAATTGAATATGGGGGTTAATATTAAATATTAGGAAAAATAAAAACTTTTGCAAGGTGTATTGGTCATTGGCTGGGTCCATTTCCCGTAATAATGTCTGAAATAGATTGGAGTAGAATAGATAATAATTTAATATATTTGAACGTAGAATTCATAACCCCTTAAATATCCTCAAATAAAAACTTTCAAGTAACCTACCTACTTCAGTCCCTAAAGGTTTATTTGGCCCTCGTCCATGGCTTTCATTGCAGAGTTGTAAGGAGTAATCTTCATACTGAAGTTGGTCATTTGACTGTAGAAGTCCACTTGTTGCCTCCGGGCACGGCTTGTGAACGCTCCCTAGAGCTATGCCGTCATCCTACAGGGTTGGTAAATAAGCAGTTTTTCAAATAGCGTTTCTTGGGAAGACTGGCCACATGATGCACACCCTGTGTATGTATAGATAATGCAAACCCTGTGTATAGTGTTCTCCTTAATATACTTCTTACCTAGGAGGCTTATCTGTATGCGTATACTGTGTTGTTTGTTTAAATAGATTTCAAGACTGGGAGGACTGTTCCTCTACATTATATTTTTGTGCGTATGAATCGTGATTCGTGTGCGGTCTCGTATTTCAAATATTCACTTACATAGATGATAATTTACTCATTGGTAAAGAATTTTAAGAGGTAATGAAGTAGTTAGTTATGTTGTAAAATTATTTGTAGCGATGGAAGATTGCCTTAATTAGACGTTATGATTAGGCACTGCAAGTTTTAGATTAAATAGACTAAATAAATAGTACACCACCACAAAGGAATGCCTTTGAAATGGACAATTGAAGAGCCCTTATTGTGCCAGATTTCGTATAAATAAAACAGAAAAAAGCAGCCTTTGCAGTCAAAATCGGCGAGAGGACAGGCGTTGGAGTCACTCGACCCACTTCGTGTGTCGGCTCGCTCGGACTCTCTCGGATGCAAATACTCCTCTGTGTTGTGTACCTAATACCGACTCCAATTTAGAGGAACGTTCGCTCTACAACGTCGGACCGACTTACCTATGCATTTTATTTAAGAAAATATTCTTACCTTCGACGGGACTTGGGAATCTACAGAGTGAAAAATTTAAGAACGGTTTACCTTTGTTATTTTTGTACAAGTCCTCGATTATTAAAGACCATTGCTTCCACCCTTTAAAGCCCAATTTAAATGTTCTATTTACCTAATATAGCTCCAGAAGGCTGCATATTTATAAAGGCTACACGTAACGCTGACCTATTTCGCTTTTCGTACGTTTGTGCAAATTCCACGTAAATGTATAAAGCGCTGGTCATGGATAAATAAGTTCTGCGTCTTCAGAGAATACTGCTGAAAGATACTTGAATTTAGAAGATTGCAATTTAAAATAATCGAACCTACTTATGAAATTATAAGAAACCCTGATAATGATCATAGGTGTGAGTTAATTATTTGTGATTGACTCAATCTTTTTTATTGCTTACACGTCATAAGCTTACCCTCTTTTCTGAAAAACTACCTAATATAATCAAACCAAAAGCTATCTTAATTATTACAACAAAAAAACTGATATCAATAGACAAAGAAATGAAATGGCCATTTACTTCGTAATTTACAGGATCACGTGAAAAAACATATAATTATATAATGGCCGGATCACGTGAAAATAATTACATTTCAGCTCTTGAAAACTTCCAAGACAGGATCATCGAGTGGGCGTCGAGCGGCACTTGACCAGATTGGAGCGTCCTTTCCGTTCGTCCCTTCACTAAATCACCTGCTCCCGCCGCGCCACCTCTTAATATTGCATAAGACCCTGGTACTACAAAGCCATCGATGGAAAAGCTGGGAAGGTATCGATTAGAGTAGCAGCTACCTCTAGGGACCCGTCAGCCTAGATAGCGCACCTGCTTCTACAACTTACAGAGTGGGAATAGGCACACCTACCCTATTTATGCGGCCTTGGTAGTTCACGTAATTACCTAATTGGGTAGGTAGGAAAATTGCCTAGTTAGGCAGGTTTAATCTGTAACGCATATAGGTAATTGTTGACAAATCTGGACATTGTTTTGAATCAAATCCACTAAAGGTAAGGAAACACTGACCTCAAACTCAACTCTTGTTATATTCGTATTTTTATTTTTTAAGGAATCAATAAGGAAAGTGCATCAGTCCTGTAGCCAGGTAAGTAGTGTGTTTCAACAGTTATATTTATCAGCAGCGCTTGCAGTAAGCCGTTGAGTTTATCACAGATGTACCGGCTCAGTAATACACTACACAGAGTTATTTATTCACGAGCATCTGGCCTCAGCCACGGAATGGAGTGACGCACTCCCGTATACGACGACTCCAGTTTTTGTAATGAACTTTTTCTATAGCGGAATTTTCTTTGGGAAAACTTATGAATAGAGCGCAACTTTTTTGGCGCCAACTAGTCGTTATTTGAAAGAAGCGAAAGACAACTACAACAAAGAGCCATCCGTACCTACTTCTAGCTACGTCTAAAGTTATCTAATATGGTTATATATATGGTTAAAATGCCGTAATTAGAAAATACTCATGTATAACTAGGTTACTATAGAACATACAACTGCCCAAAACTCAAAAAGGCAACTGAAATTCAATGGGTAAGTGTAGTTAAGTGTTTGAAGAGGGAACCCCCTCCTCCCCTCCGCTTCTTCACTTCAGCAGCTACCACGGGATGGCTAACGAGTTTGTAATAATTATGAGGACATTTGTGGGATGATTGTAATAACTTATAAGTGAACAAAAGAACTGCGGGCTGACGATGATGATGGCAAGAATGTACAATACATATAATCAATATTCGAATGTTTCCTCCGATAACCCAAATTTTATTAAAACTGCCGTTTTCCCATCTAACAGTAACAAACAATCCGTCGACACTTACAAACTTTCGCATAATATTTATAGGATCGACAATAGCGTAAGCATAGGTATATTATAATTTTATTTATGAATGAACAACACTAGCAGCTGATATAATTTCCCTTAATGAACGGGAACAACATTGAAAATAAGTTGATCACGCGTTGTGTTGCTCGATTGCATATTCGATTCTCTCGACTCTTCACCCCCGACCCCCGGCCCCCGGCCCCCGCCCCCTGGCCCCCGGGCCTCAGCCAACGGCATTCAAGAGCTCGTAAAGGAGCTCGTGAATTTATTAAAATGACTTTTTAATCCCTAAGAAAGAATTTGTAATAGCCAGGTCGTGCGGTGGAACTACCGACCAGCCGCGTCCAACACACAAAATGGGTCAATAATATGTATAAGGCGGGCTTATTGTCAAAAAGCAATTTCTTCTAGCCAAACTTCGATTCGTGGAGAACTCTTGTATACTCATAGGTAGGTATTAAGTTATTTGCTTCACCTTAGCTAGCTCCATATTAAAGTTGTGTTTTGTGGTCCGTTTTAGTACCCGAGGACGGTTTATTTACATGTCCAATAAAACAACAAATACCTACTTAACTATAATTTAGATACCATAATCGATTATCGTAAAACGTGTATCGAGTAGTATCGACAAAGGTGAGGCTGGGGGCACTCTACGAAAAATTAAGCTGCTGTGCGAGCCACGACTCTATCTCGCTGCAATAAAATTACCGATTTCACAACAGTGCTCTTTCGTTCGTATTTCGTGAGTATAGAGTGGCCCCTTGAGGTTGACAGCGTTTTCCGATCGACACCGCGTCACGCCACGCGGACACGCGATGTGTGGATCATTGTCTTGGAAAATTTGTTTACGTAAATTATATTTATAACTAAGTTTGGCCGTAGAGCGAAGCCATGAGGGCTTTGTGTGTGCTTTGCGTTAGTGCTGCGTCGATTGAGCGATGATGCTCCGTGACGATTTTTAATTATGCGCTACATAATATAAAAATCTGATCGACATCAACTTAGATTAACAATATACGAACATGATGGTCACATCGAAACGAAAACAAAGCAAAAAATCTTTTCGCATTTCGTTTACTGACCGTTACAAACCGTTTGTTGAACCTAACGATAACCATTATACCAATGAATAAGGTCTCAAATCTACTAACTGAACTGATAAAAAAATCGGGTTAACTGGTAAAAATTAGGTGTTATTGGTCAAGACGTTTCTTTTGCAATGACATATCTTGTTCATATAGGTATTTTTAATCTAAGGACATCAATGGCATCTCACTTGATGCATCGGGTCGGCCGTCCGTCACTCACGCACTCATATAACATATAAGTAACCCTCGTGTGGCACGCACCGCTCTTACCGCAGAAATTCACCAAATTTTTTCAAGATGAAGTAGTAATTATCTTTATTGAGGGCACAAAAACATATACATTATTAACATAAATATAAAAAATAAACCTACCCATAAACAAAAAGGAAATATCTACCTATCTATTTTATTTCCTGGTCTCTAATAGTGTAAAACAGCCAAGTGAAGCGTATCATGTAACATAGAACGATGTTAGAGTTCTAGCCAGGAAATATCGATATTGTTTCTCTATTTCCTGAAACACTATACTGTAGGACACCTCGATACATCAATTATTACATTGTAGTTGAATTTTCTATGTTTAGTAGCAAGAATCTCCTATTTTGGGTTTGTTATAGACAGATACACAGGCAAACACATTAAACTTATATCTCCAACAACAATTGAGTTTGTATAAAAATTTATTAATCATGGTCCCTCGATTACTTTCAAATTTGTCAAATTTCAGTTTTAGAAAAGAAAAACAAATGACTGCTCATAGAAAAGTTACGCCCAAAACGGGTCAGTGGCCGCAGAAATGTTATCACAAAACATAATTCTACTCGTATTGCTTGAATGAATACTGTAGAACACTATAACAGAGATGAAAAAAATAACGCTTCCCGCCGTGTTCTCAGACAATGTGAATTTGCATGTCCCGAGCAGCTGGGGAAATACAAGAAAAATCTTACTACGGAATAGACTTATACCTAGGTAAGTATTGTGTACAGTCAGCGTCATAATATCGATGTACATTGTAACTCAGACCTACTAAAAGAGCATTTTATCTAACCAATAACATTTTAAAAAGCATTCAAATTCCTTGATGTGATATTTTGGCAAGGTATAAAAGCGCAGGCAGTTTTTTTCTATAAGGGAATGTTTTTCTTAGTAAACTAAAAATATTCCAGAAGCGACCGAAAATCGACATGGTTACAAAATAACTTTAATAATGTTCCGTTCATAATAGGAAGAAAACTGTATAAACATGGAGCTCTATTAGCGAAGCAAACAACTGAACGGCAATTTCATTAAACGTGACCTCGCGATCGTATCTCGATTAAGGTGTTGCTGTTGACATCTTGCCGAACCAAACACTTACAACTTGGAAAATTTACCCAACAAACGTTAAAGTAATTTGTACTATAGCTACTAATCGCAGAGCTTTTTATTGTAAGGCATAAAGACATGTAAAAGCTGTTTACAGTGGAAAATTTTGAAACTGTATATGAAATTTCGAAATCGTTTTTCGCAATTGTTTTCGCTCCCTCTATTTCTGTCTTAATGTAGATTGCAGAGCGAACGAATATGAACGTGGATTTGCATATTTAAGCCGAAGTGCCGAGCATCTTCATCGTTAAAATCCCATGAAAGTCCGCAACAGCCCGGCCCTCGCAGAACAAAGACTGAAGTTTAAATACTTTCGGAGGCTCTTATTCCTTCTCTTTATTCATTCACGCCTTTTATTCAAAGGTTTTGTCCCGAATATCATTGTCAAGTTGCTCTTGAAGCATCCAAAAAACGCCCGGTTTTTATGCGAATATCTTCAGACAGGTGGGAGAAAAAGATGAAAAAAAAAATGTTCTCACTGAAAAATACGTTTTAGTAAAAAATACCACGAGGGTAAGTATTATGATTTACTTCAGACATTAGTATGAACAAGTAATAAACATAATATGGTAAGAAATAAGTACCCTACCTATACAAACATATATAGACAAGGACACCCCTATATTTTAAACTCAGTGAATAACTTTTCTTTGCGTGTCCACTGTCCAACTGCCTACGAACAATCGTCAGCTATATCGCGAACACGGTAGAGGCGGCAGTGAGACCTTGTGAACCTCGCTCGCCCGTCGAGACGACATCTGCTGTAAATCTCCCATCCGCCAGATCCCTAACTGTATATCCAACGATTTTATCACGACTGAGTACATGCTGTATCTCTTTATGTGTCCCTTAGGACTTAGTCAAAGGCGACACAGTACTTTTTACGATCTAGACGGCACTTAAAATCAAAAGAATGGAATAGACTGTGGAACATTACTAGAATACATACGTTTGATTTATTATTTGACTACACGAAAGTTTCCTCCATTTCCACAATGCCGCAGCCGCAGTGGCTAGGTTCTGAACTGTACTAAGTTATGATTGGACAGGACGGTTACCCCGTGGGAGCCAGATTTTATATACGTTAGCAGCAGCTGTCGGGAAGTATTTTCTCTAATTCAGATAACGAGGTAGTAGGTGAGTACCTATAATAATATGTAATGTGATGTAGTCAGCGTTTATTCCTGTAACATAATTAATTGAAATATTTAATTTGCCGTGGTCATTCATATTCAACACGGACAATGTTTGATAATAAATTATGCGTGAAAATGTTTGTATTAATTAATAAATTATTCAAAAGAATATCTAAATACTTAAATGAGTTTTTTGTCTAACCACTAAAACCACATCTAGCAACTAAAAGTAGAGCAGAGATTACTGCAATGATATAACTAAAAGTACATATAAAAAGAAAAATTTAGATCACCATTTTACGGTCTCAAAGAAACTTTATAATCTTACTTAATTATTACTTCAGCTGCTAAAATAAATCTGCAGCGCGAAAGTTTAGAAAGTGTTAGCTTCCAGCGGCTAGCTTGATATTAACTCGCTCAAAAAGAAAATTTAATAGCCGCGCCGCTAATAACGTTAACTTCAGAATAATTTAATGCACGTTTCCCTCACTCGTTAGACTCCTTCACAACGAATATTATTTTTATACGACGGAAACGCCACTCTCTATTACTGAAAAACATTGTCAAATAGATATGGTTATGGTAGGTACTTAATATGTTCATTTTTATGATAGATAAGCTGGAATATCTAGTACAGGGTGTTTTTACCGTGAATTTTAAGTTGTAAGCCAAAAGAGGGTGCAGTCAGCGCTCGTCATTCTTCACAAATTTTGCAGTACCACTTTTGAAATTTTGCGAAAAAAATATTGCTTCTGCTTCGGTATGTTTGTTCGTAGGAATTATTATTTTGCGACTTTTCAAATTCGTATTACCTACACCTTTTCAGCTTATTATAGGTACTTTTGTATATATGCAACACCCTTTTTAAGTATATACGTGTTGTTACCACTCTATTTAGCCTATAAATACTTGGTACAAACAGTGCCGGTATGGTATGCCACAATATGCCACCTGTTATGTATGAAGGAAGTCGTTTGCATGTGCAGGGTAGCGTACTCTCCATAAAAAAATACAACGGCTTTTTCATGCATTTATTATTTATAAAGCTGTTTTTGTCGGCGCCACAAATGGTTGGCAAATAATCTAAGTTTATATGGGTTTCATAATGTTTTTCTTGCATATAGAAATACATTTAAAATGTGGAGCTATATGCGGTTAATTGTTAAACATGACTGGGGTATAAATACCGACATGGAGTCACAATAACATTACGACTCCATCGCGTGCGGGGCTATTGTCGCAACCTCTAATAGCACTCTACAGCAGCTGATTTGTACGAAATTCGACCGCCGCTGCCTTCATTGTAAACCTGTAATTAGGCTGTGTGTCCCGCTATTTATGTTACCTTGAATTTCTAGTTGATAGTGTTAGTAAGTAGATACCTAATATGTTATTTTGGGTAAATCGATTTGGAGTCACAATATTGTTGACTAGGTATTGTTAATTAATTCCTCATGATTTTATTAGTTAACTTGAAATTTATTTCAAGGGGATCATAGTACCTATTAGTAACTGATGCAATGAGTATGTGTGAATATCTACGCCATGGATACAGGGAGCGCAAAATACGTATTCTTATCAAATCTACAAGAAAATCTTTTTGTACTTAGGTACTTACTTATTTTCTTGGGAACTTACTTAGTTTTATTTGTGTTTTTACTCAGCTGTATCAGTGATACAGGGCGATCGGTTCTGTTCGTTTGTCCGCCGTGATTGGCCTCACTACTGTCGCGCTACGTGAGCAAAATGATCAAACTGCATGCCACCGACCAACCCACAGCTTTATTATGAAGATGAATAAAAAGCGACTGTATCAGTCAACCGGAGATGTTTAAAGAAGACTTTTTGAAATATTGCAGCACTTTATCAATTGTTTTAGGTAAGAGGGTGATTTTGCGAAATAGATAGACTCTACTCCGGCAATCATTTATACTGTTCATAAGTAGGTATTTAAGTTAAGGAACGTAGTTAAAAACCGTCATATTTCAGCGGGAATCCAGGGATACCTATAGAGATATTCAACTTCACAACTATATCCTTTTAAAAATAAGAAAACTATATTTAGTTTAAATAATTATCTGATACATATTTTTAAACATAAGTACTAAAATATCTTGTGTCTGGTTCTATAAACAGACAAAGACAAAGGTTTATATACATATGTACCTACTTCTATTATACTCATATACATAAACAGAAAATGAATTTCAAATCGTTCTTCATTAATGCAGAAATAATTCCCGAACTTGGCGGTGCGTGACGATTGCATTTACATGTTGACACGTAAATTTCGTCCTTGTTTCCTGAAAACGAAAGATCAAACGATATTTGTACTGAAATAGCTATTTTAACCTGACGAGTTAACGTGTAGGTACTGGTTAGACCGTATATTTCTTTAGACAATTTAATCTGTAACAGTAATAATTTATGACCTAGTTCGGAGACGATTACTCTTTACTTGTTTGTCAGTCTTTGGTTTCTTACTTAGGTTCTCGACCTTTTAATTTATTAGAAAATTAATTTGTTGCTATAGTTAGCGTTTGACGTTGACATTGACGTTGGACTAGGCCTAAAACCCTTCCTTCATTGGAAGGAGACCCGTGCCCCAGCAGTGGGGACGGAATGGGTCGTGATGAAGTTAGCGTTTGATAATTATCCACCAATCATACATATTCATTGGTCCACGTGCAATGCACAATTGCACAGCACTGCTGGGAATGTATCATGTATTTCTTATCATCGCAGAATAGCTTCATAACACAACTCTGGTATCTATCCACGCTTAAACCTGTCACCAATTCACAGCATAGATCGTAACTATTCGTAACACAATGATTTTCCGTCATCCCGGTTGGAATGCCAGCGCTAATGACCGGTGTGCCGCGGGAGAGCAATTCCCTGTGAGCGGCGAACAAAGCTGTAGGACACATGGCATTAGCTCTGCTCTTTCACCTCACAATCATCCGAAAGTTCACTGTGAAACTAATGACTTTAGATAGATAGAATACTCTTTATTTGTACTTACTTACAGCAAAAAAATAATAATAAAATTAACAAGTTGTAAATTAATTAGGGTACAAAAGACAGTCTTATCACTTAAAGCGATCTCTGCCAGACAACCTTTGAATGGAACATTTGAATTGTATTGCAGTGTATTCTGAGTGTTTATGTTAAAAGGAGTATGGTTTTAAGTATTTACTCTTAATGGGGAATTTCTTCTACTATAGGTACTTTCTACTCCTTCTTGCTTCTTTCTAAAAGACTTTTGTGTGTGTACTTTGTGCAATAAACTTTACTTTCGTTATTGTGCACTTGGGACTTTAATTGCTTATCCTGCCTACACACACCACTATATTCATGGCTGAATTATACGTGGCACAGAATCAGAATTATAGTCACAGTTATGTATTCCTGAATTTATGTGGCCGACAAACGATTTTTATCGAAGAATCATGGATAGATCAATATCAGGGACATTTAATTGTATTTATTATTCACGAATTCGTTACTTATGTAGCTTTCAAATGTCAATTCTGGATCTTCAGACGAAAATAACAAATGAGAATCACCGAGTGTTTAAAAATAAATCTGTAATGTTTGGGCTTATAAATAATGTATGTGATGATTTCATTTCCAATTACGAGGAGGTTGTAGGTTGATACCGGGAAGCATCGGAACGCCCACGTCAATTTGTGAAGGAACGTCTTGTTTAAAAAATAAAGGCCAATTAGTGTATGGCTGAGCTATTTGTAAGCGTAATATTGCTAGCTGAACTAGAATTTTTAGAACTTTCCTGTCGTATATGTACGTACAATTGAGATATGTCAGTCGAGGTATCTTTGGTGAACGTGTATAGATTTTTTAAGTGAAATATGAGACTAAAACGATTTCTATTGAAGAAGTAATGACATTCACATTGCGACTATATAGATCCGTAAAAATTAAAGTACAAATACGGCTGTTTCACAAACACATCGTAGCATTTTTGGAATACTTTCCTACACACATACTACCTTCTCGAAGCAGGTGGTATAATAAAATAACCTTATTGATTAGACTGATATTTCGGTGAACATCCGCTTCCGGTGCACCCCCGCCCCCCGCACCCCGCTGCACCCCCCGCGCACTCCGGCGACGGCGGCGTTCGGTAATTTGGACAAAATGAGGCGCGCAGCTAATCGAGGCCGTCTACCCCGATAGTTTGTTCCAAACAAACTTTAATATCGGCTCTCTGTGCCGTAAGCAATACCGTTGAAAGTGAAGAACAAAGGAAAATTAGAAATCGCAGCCATGAATGCTACGGCGCATTATAGTGGGTTTGGGTGCAGTGAGGAAACTGCCCATGTATTCTTCTGAATAATCCATATTATAAGCCTTCATGCTTAAGCCTACAGGCAAAAGTCTTCATTTGTTGCGTCCTGCTGCATACATACAACATAAGTACATAAAAATATAAAATAAGAATAAACAAACACACTTCTGCAATAATAAATAATCTCAGAATGCTTATAATTTCTGTAATTTTAATTAATTACTTGGGCTTTCTCAAAATTATTACGCATAAAAGAGGAATTTTGCCACCATGTTAACAATAATGCGCTTTGTCACGCAACATTCACAGTTTATTATAATTTAATGGGCCATATGATATTGCCTTTTGGCTATAGCTATTTCTTCCAGTGCTGAAACCGTAAAGTTTGATATCCTGCTTATGTTCCTATTTGTTTTTGTTAAGGTACGCTCGAAAACGCGTCTTGCTTTCTCATTTCAACTCTAAGCCATCGTAAGCCGTCCCGACCAACAGCTGGAAGCTTACGCCTCGTAAGTAGATTGCTTGACTAAAAATTCAGGAATTTACCTACAACGTGTGGTTCAAGGTTATATTTTTCACAACAAGTTACGTAGGCTACATAAGCTAGCCTTGCTTAAGTTGTACAATCATAGGCAGTACAGCGCTGCTATACTTTAACTCCAGTATCATTGATTTTAGTATTTGTTGATTTTTAGTAATAACACAGTGGAAAGTAACTTATTTATCAATATGTAGGTACGGCGCGCGGTGTTCTACGCCTAAAAGTATACAGGCGGAGTTTTTAAAATAGCGATCTCAAGCTCACATGCTGCTCAAGCACATCCACATAAACACCACTGCTACACATATCACACACAACACGGATTTATAACAGATGTAGCTGGTCCCTCCATCATCAGGGATCGCTATTTTAAAAACTCCGCCTGTATACTTTTAGGCGCAGGCCACCGTACTTCATTTATAAACTAAACTCTGTTTCAACAAATTCACAAAGAAATAAAGCAGGCCAGTGGCGATCTTGTCAGTTTCATACTTTTTCACTTTTACCGAACCTGCCCTGATAAAAATTCCGGGAAAAATAACCGTCTTGCAAAGTACTTGTATTGTATTTATATTTAAGCCCACAATTTGTTCATTTAGAAGACTTACCAGCAATGGCCCTGCCAAGGAGCAGCGTGCTGAACAGAATGGACAGGAGGCGTCCCCTCGCCGCGCGCGACCCCATCTCGAGCTGCGGTCATCAACTGACACGCATCACTCGCGATCTCGCACTATGTACGCCACACTTGCACTATGCACTGCCGGCGACTGGAGCTAGTCTGCAGGGGTGTCTGTCGGATGGACCATCTGGAATGAAATAAAAGGTTATGTAATGGATGCGTACATGGAGTAGTGGAAGTGGCACCCCAAAAGGGAGTAACTCAGACCATAATTGTTTTTGTATGACTTATGACCCTCTAGTCACCCCCTTCGGTTTTCTAATGCTGTCTTTATACCGTATTATTCATGAGCAAATTCATACATTGATAGACTTACAAAAATTATCGTGTACCTAAGCACACCTACTTATGATCGATTCTAAACTTATTTATGTAACGTAATTTTAACAACATAAATATCGGGCTTAGAAATTGTTTGACACGTCAATTTGCCTAATAAAGATAAGTGATCGTTTGTGTTAAAACACGTAATCGCGCTATTGTAAAAGCGGTTGGTAAAGATAGAATCATAACGCCGTGTTTTGCATACTAAACCACTGTGTACAAACTCTACAAAATAGGATGTAACAGCCAAAACGTAATTACGTTTAAAACCTAGGGGGATACTTGGAACAAGTTAGAAAACTAACAAGATTGGAAATAAAGTTTCCTTATCTTTTTAGTTTTGGATAAGTCAGATGGAATTCTTGAGGATGTACCTAAACCTATATTATGGTTTTTATTATTTTTAGAAGTGTCGTCGACGAAATGAATCATGGAAACTGACATGACGTATGGTCACAGCACATATTATTATGACCGTAACGTAAAAATAGTCTACTGCAACTTCATATCTTCTGTCGCCCATTTGCACCTTAAACCTGAACTAAGCGATTTCAGGCGGGTAAAGGTTTCCACAAATAATGATGTTCCACTTGGTGACCGCCCCCGAGGCTCCAGCGCGGGGCTCCACGCGGCTGTAAAAAGTTTTCCTCTTCGGTCGTAAAGCTCACACAGTCGGTCGCACTCCACGTCTCAGAGAAACCGCAAAGACGGGCCCAGAAACATAAGTTATTTAATTAAATTGATCAATATTATTTATGTTATATTTTTTCAGGTAAGTAGGTAGGTCATCTTATACATAAAGTAATTTATAAAGGCACCTTTAAAATGCTCTAAAATGTTCCTTTTGTGTGTACGTTCTTTGAGTATGACTGGCAACTGCCAACTATTTTCTGTTGAAAAAAATACAGGTGTTTTTTTTCTTTTAGAATGTAATTAAATGCTCCTGCAACATGCAACACCTCCTGCCTGGCATTGCGCCAATGAATTACATTAAGCTCTTGTGTACGGTTAAAGATACGAATATGGATTGTATTTAATATATTACGTTTAACTGAAAATATTTAAAAGCTTTAGGATGCACCTGCAACATGACTATGTGCGCTGTATGTACATGTATAGTATACCTACATAAAGATACACATAGCTAAGCATAAGTTGTAGCTACCTCAGTCAGTAAGGCCGGGGTCTCCTATTTACGCCGTAGTTCGCGTCCAGCGTCACGCCGTAGGCCGCGTCACAATGCTCACTATAGAAATGTACTGATGCGGTCTCCCTCACACGCCGACGTTGGCGCGTAGATGTAGTGAGAATCGTGACGCGGCCTACGGCGGTGACACTTGACGCGACCTACGGAGTAAATAGGAGACCCCGGCCTAATAAATCGGCATCCAACATATTCGGTAGTTTCATTCCACTATGACAGTCGGTCACCGATTTTATGTAGGAGCAAAATTTAACGTACAAATAATTGTGTGTCCTACAAAAAGTCGGTCAAAAATATCAGCCCGATTATCTGCCCTACAAAAAGTCGGTCGGGTGCGGGCAACCTTATTGTTTTCTACAAATCTATTTTTAATCAATAATCATAGGTAGGTACAATCTTAGTTGAATTTATAGACACCAGATACACATGGAGAGATAAATACATTTTATATTTACCAACATATTCTAACCAGATACGGAATCACTGTAATGACGGTAGTTGTGGAAGCTCTAATTAGACTGTAGACACTACCTCTAATTACACAGTTTGCAGTAATTCCACGCAGCTCGGGTGGTGAACTGGTGACGACAGCAATAATACATTATCGTCGCCGAACTTTTTGACTAATTGCTTTTTAGTGTTGTTAAAAGTAATAACTACCTGCAGAATTTGAGATTTTATTCAATTTGTTTTCTGTTATGTTGACATTTCACTGAAAAGTTGTGCCTGTTTTCACGACTAACGAATAGTGTAATATTATGTTTGACATTATTTTATAAGTATTATGAGTCAATAGGTGTAACAAAAATACGAATATATATTTTACGACAAAATATCAAAGAAAAAATGTACAGAAAACACCGCTGAAATAATTGCGGTGGTATAATTGTATCCTCATATTCGGTTTAGAAAAGAAATAGATATCCAAGTATCCAATATCCAGTGATTCGTTGTTATCTTTCTATTAATATCGAAACGTGCTTTCTTTTCTGAAAATAGAAAGACACGTGTTGTATGAAGCTGCATTCACTATAACGGAATGGTGTTCAAGTAAGTGCATTTTCGCATTCGAACTATATTCACTGGCTGCCACACTTTTTATACGTCCAACTTGTTTCCGTTTTTATTTCCAAATGTCTGTCCGTTGGAATAGCAGACTTCGAATAGACTGACCACTGAACTGAAAGTGTTAAGCAAGTTAACTGCAAAGCAAAAGCCAACTCCATTCACAGTATTATAATTATAAGTTGTAGACACAAGACATTACTTTTTTACACAAAATAAAAATATTTGTGATTATATTTCATAATATAGAATAGATATTAACAATTGTGATTGGTGAACTTTTACATTTTAACAAGACTATTTGCATAGTGAGCTGTGTGTGTTTTTTATCAAGTAAATATAACGCCAGGCCTGGCAAGAAGAACTCTTCTCGGAAGACGGAGCGGCCATTGACCACGTGTACAGGTTGGTGAATTGTTCGTACTTATACTGATAGCTATCTCAAAAAAAAAACGGGAGCACATTTTTTTTACACATTACAGTTACATTTCAGCTTTTTGGAACGGTTAAGTGCTAAATCCTTTATGCCGAAATGTTGGTTTATGCGATAATATAAATCATCTTCTGGATGCAAGTCACGAAGCTCTATGGCTATAGGCAGACGTCATAGTACTTTTGTATTTAAAGCAGATTATACTTACATATACCACCAGCAAGGAATAATATTAAATTAAGTAAATAGAAATTAACTTTTCAATTTTGAATTAATTCCATATTACGAGTTGTGAGTTGTGACCTTATCGTTTTAACTGTTCTAAATTTGAATGAACCGGCAAAATGTTTTATTGCCAACATTGATTGATCCTTTACAATTGGAAGTATAAAATTCGGGTCCTAACTCGGATTGCCGCCTGACGTTGACCTTGTGTCATAAAATTTACCATCGGTCATGAAATTTTTGACTGTAAAAACCGGGTATTATAATTATTGTTAATTATTTTTTTCCGTTTATAAGGGGCAATTTGTATTTGGATGGAAATAATCTAACAGTACTATATGATAGTTTATTTTCTTAAACTGAGAACAGTAAATAAAAATACCTATTATGTTATGTTGAATAGCGAATAGTTGGTTAGGCGTAGCGCTTTCGGCTTTTAAATCAATGCGTGCGAAATATTAATCTCGACACGAAGATGACGTGGGCAATTTCAATTTATCTCCGTCTAGTATGGGCGATACAGCGTTCCCGTAACTCTTAGTTTACGAGGCTCTTGGAGTCTCGCCGTAATGCGCCACGTACAGACACGCGGACAACAAACGACACATTATTACAAACCATAAAGGACAGGGACAAAATGATTCAACGTTAAATCGGCTCGGCAATAAAAGGGCAGGTGGGAAAATTGCGGCGGTTCTTCAGGTTTTATGAGAATAACCCACCGCTGAATTTAAACATTATTTGGGTACTGAAGTAAAGAAACGCACTGAAGTGGTAACTATGTTTTGTAAACGAAAGTTAAATTGGACTATAGGTCCAAAAATCTACTAAACTTACTTAAGTGCTTAAATAAAATTTTAGGTTCTACCTTTTTTGGCATAAGATTTATTTGCCTAATCTCGTATTGCATAGTAACGTTTGGTCAAAGTCTCGTTACGCCGAAAATCGTATGGCATAAATCTCGTTTAGTAAAAAGTTATTTCGCATAACATTGTTTAGCCTAATAATGGTATGGCCAAATCTTGAATAGCCTAATAATGCTATGGCATAGGTTTATACAAAGTAATAATATTCGTTTGGCTTTAACTTTGACGGAGCGTCTCCCTACATAGCGCAAACTGGTGCCTTGTATTGTTTCCGCTGTTTGTAAAACGCTCCGCTTTGGTTTTGATGAACATGTGGCTAACACGCTCCTCCTCGCTTTGCTCGTCGTCGCACCTATTTATAGGTTTCGATCTCATGGGGTTTGTAATAATTATATTGGTCGTTAACTTTCGATTTTTTGATCATACAATATCGTGATTTTCGGGATGTATGAGAAAAATACCACAATTTGTACATTTACTACATACTTAGTATATTATTTATTAAGATAACATTAGGAGAAACAAGATTATACATAGGTATAGACGAACATAAATTTGAGCAAACGAAACTTAGGTGTTTAAAGATTGTGCCTAAAGAGTTTTAGACGAAACGAGCCTTATGCCACATAAGTCTTGGCAAAGTGATGGTTCGGCCAAAAAAGTTTAGACCATACGAGTTATGCGAAATAAGTTTTGGTCAATAAAGATTATGCAAGATGAGCGGAACCCAAAATTTTATATGCACTTTTATTGTTCGCTAGTTTGCTACACACCTACAAAATTCCTCAAGTACCAAGATAAAGACTTGTTTCATTCATACCTAACTACATAACATATTTTGGGAATGCTATAACTTATCCCTTAGTTCACAGTATCTTCCTTTGTATTCTTTAATTACTTGTACGAATATACATATAACTGAAACGCCTGCGATGGAAAAAATCTTTTTCCTAAATATTTCTTCCGTCTAAGACTCTAAGCTGTCCCGTAACTTCTTCTTCTTCTTCTTGGCGTCCTATGACCCCCCGTGGGACAAAGGGCAGACACAACGTCCCGTAATTATTGGTTACAAATCTTGTAAGAGGATAGAATTAAAGTGGTTTTTGCTTAAAAGTCTAGCCACTTAAAATTCTACACAATTACCCAAATGAATGCATACTTTTTTAAACTAGGTACTTGTACAAAAACCATACTTTATGTATTAACTACTAACACAAAAAAATATTCGCTGAAGCACTGAGAGGATAAACTAACATAACTTTTATACTTCAGCGAAATGTGCATCCTCACGACAGTTTTAAGTTTTATATTTTCGGGTTGACTTTATGTTTATAGCTCCCATTGTGGTGTTAAAATATCTAGATGACCTACGGTGCATATTTCGCAAGCATTTACAAGGAGAATGCACAGTAAACTTGTACACAGCAGAGTCATTAGTACAGTTTACAAATAATTTGTACGATAGTAATAACTTCTAACATGTCGATAATTATAAAAGAGATCCACAAAACAAAACCTGAATTTTTACACTTTGACACATTTTTATAGTCCAAACTAGACAACAAAAATATTTCATGTTCCGTTTAATAAATTACCTGGTCCCATAATCGGATTTCACTGGTTTCTTATTGCTTGGCTTGGAGCATTATACCTCTACTTAATGGAAAACGGGGAAACAAAACTTTCATAATTCCAGTTCTCTGCGCTCTCCAGATGGTTTATACCTATAAAACTTGAGCAATATTTATAAAGTTTCATTTCTGATTGTGCTGAGCTTGGTTTTTTGAGTTTTTTTTTATCCAACTCATAATTCTTACCTTCCGTATAAAATTGAAAACTGATGTTGGGTTTTTAAATAGTGACGTTTTACTAAAAAAAAAAGCAAGAAAAAAAGATAAACAAACAAGATTTTCTAAAAAAATTTGTGTTGAGCAGATTGGTCTATAAAACAGAGCTCCATTTCCGACGCTCCAGCCCTCGTGGCCGCTATAAGATATGCATACATTTTATTCCCTTGTCCCATAAGGTGCAAAAACTTGAGAAATCGT
The DNA here is from genome assembly GCF_932276165.1 of Plutella xylostella. Classification (NCBI taxonomy): domain Eukaryota; kingdom Metazoa; phylum Arthropoda; class Insecta; order Lepidoptera; family Plutellidae; genus Plutella; species Plutella xylostella. The sequence continues at coordinate 6,547,598 of NC_063992.1, read as the reverse complement.
GACAGATATTACGTCGCGTTGTTTACAAAAAACATGCGGAGGTTGACGATATTTCACTGCCAAGGAGCATCATCGTTTAGAGTTATTTATGTTTGTCATATCTACGTATGAACCTACTTTGTGTTTAGTTTATTGTAGATAAACTTTAGATTTTCATTAGCTTTGTATAGGTTTACGTGCTCAAGAGTTTAACTATAGCATACTTATTCGTTTTCTCCACTTGAAATCACGTCTACCATATACATATAGACGTTATAAAATTTTATCACATAACATCATTATAACTATAAATACAAGCTACTGTAGATAGGATTTAATCACCTGTTTTCATAACTTTACATAAAGATTGCAGCTTAAATTCGCGTGCGAAGTGTATCTCGGTAATTTTCCGGTAAACATTAGAACCTCTCGCCTTTACCTTTGTGCCTTGGATTTATGGAAGAAGAAATACAATGAGATTGACCCATTGTGCCTATGATAGACTGCGATTGTATAAACGTAAGCTTAGCACAGTGTTTCATTTCCTTTCGGGGTTTTTATATAGATATCGTAAATGTGTAGAAAAAACAATGTAATGTGTATGTTTAATTTGTAAGATTTAAGACCTGAAAATTGTATGAGAGAAGTTTAGGCTTCAACTTATGTAACTAACTTTCATACGTCCTCATTGAATGATTCAGTCCGATTGGCTACAAACATGCCAAATTCATTACCGCTGTTTTTTTTCGTTATGGGATATAAAAAAACACCAGTCTATATAGGAAGAATCTTGTAAATAAAGTTCAATCTTGACAGTATTTTATTCCAATTTACTTACAAATTGATTCATTACAGATTCTATTTCATTTCATAATAAACCTCGGGTTAACATTTCATGAATAGGTGCACAGAGTGCGAAAGATGCTAGGTTTAAACCTTGGTTACTTATATAATATTCTGTGAATATTATCATATAGGTAAAAGAGTGACCCATTACTACCTACTTATTTTAGGTTTACGGGTCCTTAAAGTTTTTAACATAATGGAGCCATATATTATGTATATAGGATGATATTTTAAGGCTCTTTCGCTTTATGGTATGTTCCAGTTGAACTATCATAATTTATATTTAACTTTCCGCACCTTGGCGGAATCATAGGTGCTAGTAGGTAGTGACTGCGCTATTCTTATAATATTGGAAACTAACTGAATATTCCTTTTTGAACTTCAGATATAGAAGATTTTTAATAACTTAAAGAATTTATTAGTACGTATATTCTATCGGATATACCTAATGGGTCCACTTCATTCAGATACAAGTCTTGTGACTTATGTCCAGTTCTTTAATACCACAAGTACCTAAATAGGTATGCTTATTGAATATCTCTAAAAAGTCACTGTAAAAACTGCTGAAAAATTCACCTTTTTTGTCCGTAGAATGCTAACTTAAATTAGTTAACGTCACGCCCGGCTCCGGTTCCGTTATGGAGTTTCCACCAAATTTCATAATACCTCCTAATTCAGCACGCGAGCTTAATTCGCAAATTACTGAACACGCACATCGCTACAGATACCGACAACCAATCAGAACAAAGAACGGGTTCACTGACAGATGCTAATTAATTTTAAAACACAATTTAATTTAAAGTCAAACGTAACGAACAGTTTACTTTTACTAACTTAATTCAACAGCAGTCGCTCCGATTTTGAATTTTATTTTTTATTCGTTCCATATTAGAACTTTTTTTGCATTCACGGCGCGTCACTTTTTTCTTCTTTTTTGGCGAAGACTGCGTTCTTTTTATGTTTGAATTTGGATTGCGCGCCACTTGTTGAGGGGAGGGCGGTGGAGGACTCACGTTCGCGCGCCCGGCGGAGCACAGGCGACTGCGCGCCCTCCATTCAGAATTTCAGACCGTCGGGGTGGCACTACTGCTACTCGATTTCGTTTCTAATGAAACGCTCTGAATGCAAAAAAATATTTGCTTATCATAAATGTTTATGATTTCTTATATTTTATTAATTAAGTGAAATTTATTTTATATTTTCTCCTTATTAGAATTTAAGAAAAAAGTAGTTACTAAAAGTACCTAATAATTTTTACTTATAAATTTTGAGGAATAAAAGTAACTTCCTACTTTTCAAAAACTTTCAAGTAAGCATTTGGCATTTTACCATGAATCTGGTAAGAATTTAGTAACAGTTAGGTACTCTGTAGTTTCTATACTTTATAGCATACTTTCTCCTATACATATAGGAGAGTAACGAATGGAACCTTTGGTTATGTGTAAAAAAAAAACAATAGATCACGAAAATGGGTCCACGGGTTAACTTCCAAACAACTTTGTTCTCAATTAATATTCACGATCGCTTTTCCTCTCCAATAACAAATTAAGCGATCTTTGGGAATGCATTACGGCGAGCTTTTTAAATTAAATCCCCTAATCACCGCCTAACATGAAGGTGGGGGTCGATTATACGGCCAACTCATTGTTGGTTAACCTTTCACGTCCGTGTAACAAACAGGCCTAACCTAATGGCGCCGGTTCGCTAATTTTATTATTCAGGCCACGTGACGCAGCTGGATCCCTTTCATAACCATTCATCTTGCGAGTAACAATGAAAAAGGTGTAATTTCAGCCGCTTTCACTATTAAAAATGTAGAAATATCTGTAGCCGACGTGACCCAGATCAGTGCTAAGCGCGAGGAGGCTTGGACCTTAAAAGTAGCATTTCCCTCTCATAATAACCAAAGGTTGCCTGAAAGAGGTCGCCTATTGTGTAATTAGAACATTTTAAAGTCTTTATTTGGTGTTTCTTTAAATAAATAAAGAAATAAGTATTCATCATGTTAACATTTAAAAGTATAAATTGGAGGATATATTGAGAATCTTGTGTTACGTTTATTTTTCATAGTACGGTCATTGGGAGAGCAACAAGAAATGATTCCAAGCTTATAGATTCTTTTGAGCGCTAGAAATCGAGCAATAAAATCAAAGAGCTTCGTTCCACAGTATACAGCCGCTGAGTAAATTGAAATTCGGGTCCAGCGACCAAAACCCTTCACCATTGGGGCTCGCAACAAATGAAATTATCTATAAACACCGTCTAGTACCCTTACTAGTACCCTTCGTGGCTTCCATTAACATTCGAAGTTATCAGATAGGAGTTATAATATACGTTGAAGATTGAGATAAAAATATCGGTTTGGTACTTTAACCACTTACAACCACTAATAGTTAAAAAAAAAAATGCATTTGAACCTTAACCAATTAACCGTCTCTCATATATTATAGGAAGGGGATACGATAAAAAAAAAACTGTTCACCGTAGTTTTTTTTGTGTAAAGTTGTAAAATTGAAGTTGATCAGAATGACTTCCTGAGTCACTTTTCGGCCCAGTAGGTATACAAAATTCATTATTATAGCACCTCTTTTTATGGTGAAGGTTTACTGAACGAGTTTATCTGATTATCGACCAACAGCGACCACCGCCCGGCCGCCGTAAACGAAAAGAAGCTGTAAAAGGAAATGAAGTAACTTAAGTACTCCTAATTCAATACGTTTGGTCCATAATAATTTTATTACCACTCTGAAGCTCAATAGCGTTTTAGTTTGATTTGTTTGAGATAATTTTATGATTTGATTTGAATCATTGATGCATAACTACTATGCTTTCAAGAATCAGTAGGTATTCTATCAGAGTCATCAATGGAATTAATAAGTACTTACAAGTACTTATTAAGCCCGGGTAGGCGTAGGTCGCGTCCAGCGTCACGCCGTAGGCCGCGTCACGACGCTCACTACGTCTACGCGCCAACGTAGGCGTCCCCACATATTTATTCATGGAGTTGTCAGGTTTAGCCTTTTTTGTTGCTCGTAGGTCGGTTACGGGTAAATCACTGATGAAATTTCACCCTGTATACCCTTAAACTTAATAACAACTGAAAGGAACAAAGTAATGGCATGCTGAAAGTAGTTTGTAACAGTCTCCTCTCGGCGGGAAAATTACAACATCGCTTAGCAACAGGACATTGCCACGAGACATTCATTTCAAGCTTGCAAGTTGTAACACCGTTTTTAACATTATCATTTCCATATCTTGCAACAAAACTATTTTTATTTTTCCATTCAATGTTGAATACCTACAAAATTTCAGTATTAAAAGTGCAAATTAAACATTGAAAAAAAAAACAGCAAAAAAATACAAAATGGGATGAGGTGTGGTCTAAATAACTTACAAACATACTCAGTCTCTCAAAATTTATTTCAGTATAATAATAATAATAAATAACTTAGCGTATACCTAAAAATATCATGAAATAAAATAAATAGCTTAACTTCTAACAGCATTTGCCCAAGTCTTCTTGATGAGATCAGCAGCCTTCTCACCGATCATGATGGCTGGAGCGTTTGTGTGCGCCGAGATGGTGCGAGGGATGACGCTGGAGTCCACGACGCGCAGCCCCTCGACCCCGTACACGCGCAGCTCCGGGTCCACCACCGCCGCGGGGTCCCCCGGCGGACCCATCCTGCATGTCCCGATCTGATGATGCAAAGACACCATCATCGTCCGCACCGCACACTCCCAGTAGCTGTCCGACCCCGGTGCGTGCGTCGCACACGTCGGAAACTGAGCCAGATGCAGCTTCGGATTGTACTTCCTAAACGAATCCGATTCAGCCAATTTTATTATGTACTGTATTCCCTCCTTCAATGTTGCCATATCTGATGGATCTGTTAAGTAGTTTCCGTAAAGCTTCGGTGGCGAATATGGGTTCGAGTCACGCAACTCCATGAAACCCTTAGACTTCGGATGTAGCAACATCGCAACCGCGGACCAAGTGTCTAAACCGTTTAGAGACGAATAAGCGCTGTTGTAGGTGTTTTGTGAAATACCCCAACTCCTCGGGAAGGCGCCTCCAGAGTCAACGTTTAGAGACGAACCCAAACTAATAAGTTCTAGATCAGGAATAGATGCAGGTTGACTAGATGTTTTGGTTTTGATGTAACCGATTCCTTCAATACCACCAGGTGATGTGAGCAAGCCATCTCCAAATTGCAGCCATTGCATTAAGTTGGGGAATGTAGCGACTTTGGGTTCTAGAAGACTAGCGTTGGTTGTGTTCAGTCGGAATATTACTCCCGGAAAAGCTATGTGGTCATACAATGTTTTACCTACTGGTAGATCTTTGACTACAGGGATACCGAGTGACTCTAAGTGCTGTTGCGGTCCCACACCGGACAGCATCAGTAGCTGCGGCGAGGCGACCGGTCCCGCGGACAGGATGACCTCTCGGCGGCATCGCACTCGGCGCTTCTTGCCATTCCTGACGTAGTCGACGGCATATGCTCTTTTGCTTTGAGGTTCAATCAAAACTTTGGTGACGCGGCTGCCGGTGAGAATATGCAAGTTCTTCCTTCTCTTGTGAGGATGCAGGAACGCTCTGGCTGAACTCATCCTGTGGCCTTTGTCGGTGGTAGTTTGTACGTATCCGAAGCCGAGTTCGTCGGGGCTATTGTAATCGACTGTGGGATGCCCCAATTTCCTGCCCGCAGACAGAAATGCTTCGACGAGCCCGGTTCTGAAATGCATAAAATATACGTTTAAATGACCTCCTTACCAGAGCAAACGTGCACGGAGTGTTGTGACGAGGTTCTTGAATAAGCTCTGCTCGAGTTTAGTGAGAAAGCGGTCGATACCGATGAGCGAGTAATAATAGATCAGCCATCCGGTGATCGCTCCGTAATTTTGGTGAATTTTGATCAGGTCTATAGATAGACGTTGTTTTAACTGTTTCACTATTAATTGCTATAAGGTATTCATACGTTTAAAATTTGCATATGACTGTATAAAATACATTTCAGATTTTTATGAAGTAACGAAGTACCCAACTACAGCATTCACTCATGAGTACTTATGTACTTACTGTTTTGCACAAAGAACGCGGGCTTGGGTTACTAAATGGTTTTTCATAAATACGAATAAAATATAATATAATATTACCTATACATATATCCCACATAAAATATTAAAATATCCCCCAACCACACGCTACAATACTTGTGGACTGCTGTCTGGATGGGACATTAATAGGTAATAAAGTGCAAAATTGAAACTTACTTAAATGGTACATTTTCGACCGTGAGCTCGCCGTCCCTGCCTCGGTAAGGCGCCTTTTTATACTTTTTCAGTTCAGCTCTTTCAGACTTCATGTAATATTGAAGAACATCACTGTATGACCTGAAAAGTAGCAATAAACCATTTATAATAAACCAGCTACTACTAGTGGGTACTACTAGCTACACCTAACTAATCATAGCGGGAATTCACGTTTCAATTTTCCTTCAAAATTAGGCACCTATTTTCGTAACACATTTTTCTAATTTCCGTGTTAGATTCCGAACTGCATCGCCATTTTAGGCGAAGGACATACATATAAATATTATTACAAAGATCGCATTTTAGGATCTATTGAGCAGTTTTATTACGATGCAGTACGATTTTGCAATTAAAGCATATATTTTATTCTTCATACTCAATTTCCATACAAAGGGTGATTTTGGTTCTGGAAGGAAAATACTCAGTAAAGGTGCTAATTTCATTTAAAACGGTTTTGTTACCGCGCGGCCTAAAACAACATCATACATTATGTGCGTTGTATTCATAACCTACTATCATAAGATAATCAAACCAAATTATTGAAATTATACCATTTACGAGTACATGTGAATGGATATATCGTTATTCTCAAATAGTTAGTTACGAATTGTTATTGAAACGTGAAGAATGGTATAAAATACAATACATAATTATGTATTCGTAGATAAAATATACCTACAAATCATAAATATTATGGTTTCGTGGACATGTGGTACATATTTTATACCGCTTAAGTAGCTACGAATATAAATATTCTCAGAAAGATATATTATGGGGGTTTTAAAATGTTATTACAGGTAATTGAAAAATGGTTCAAGGAATTCAATATACTGCACACTCACTCAGATTTTTGGAAATTCGCGGAAAATCACTTTAATATTACCTATATGTGAGTATCTATTTATGTATTTTATATCTGCTGCACTTAAATACTGGAACACTGTACTTGTGGTACAGGAACCGTATTTTCTCATCACATGAGCAATGAAATGTACACGCGAATTTGCATAGCACAGCTGCAGTGGCTTCACTACCACCCATTACATACGTAGGTATTTGCAGTTAGTTTTCCCCTCTCGGGCGGTGAAAAAACCAGGTAAAAGTCACCCTAGTCTCATTTCATTAAACGTACGTTAACGTAACCTACCAATTGGTTGACAACTCTCGTTTGTTGGTTTTTCAATTTGTGTACAGAGTGTTGCAAAAATTAAAAAACCGACTTCAAAAAACCACTAAAATGTAAGAAATAATTTAAGGTTTACACAAATTCTACTCGTATGTGACAGAACAAATATACCTAAGCAGGAACTGTTCTTTTTTCATGTTGGTGCGGTGACAAAGTAATCTGAAGAAATATGGCACCAACTTCAAAAAAGAACAGTTCCTGCTTAGGTATATTTGTACTGTCACATACGAGTAGAATTTGTGTAAACCTTAAATTATTTCTTACATTTTAGTGGTTTTTTGAAGTCGGTTTTTTAATTTTTTTAATTATTATTTTATTTTATAGTTTTTAGTTTATTTGCAATAATTTTCAATCAAAAGTAAGGTGCAAATAATACCAAAAAGTCCTACTAATCAATACGAATCATTCAAGCCTAAACACGAAGTAGTTGCTATATACCGTTGAGGAGTTCAGCCAATCAGATCAGCTCAAGGTCACCATCATATTTTTTTTGTTATAAGAACTATATTTACGTTCTTAATTTCATTAGAATCGGTTGACATGTGCCCAAAATGGAAATTCATACCCTGTTTTTACCCCTTTACCCACACTTGGGGGTGAGATAAAATTCTGAAAAAAAATGGGACCACCTGGGAGCTCAACCCAATACAACAAAAAAAGAATTTTCAAAATCGGTTCATAAACGGCGGAGTAATCGGTGAACCTCCTCCTTTTTTTGAAGTCGGTTAAAAAGGGAATACTAAGCTGGAACCTACATTTACAGCATCTAAGCCCCTCCTGTGCTATGCCTACAGGTGACGCCTGTGTCGCCCACCGCCTTGCAACACCCTGTATAGTAGACTCACCAGCCATAGTTGCCGTCCTGCGCGATGCGGTCCCAGTCGGCGGGGCGCCCCCGCGTGTACACCATGTAGTTGGTGACGCTGGTGCCGCCCACCGCCTTGCCGCGCGGCCAGAAGCAGCGGTGCTCCTCGCTGCCTGGAAATGTAAGTTATGGTTATGATTAAGCGTGTTTTCGCGTATAAAACTGGACATTTCGTGATTATTATTATCGGTGGAAGTGTATGAAATGAGCCTCCTTGTTTGATATGGATGATATGATTTTATTTATGTGCAATTTTGCGAATTTCCATAAGTCCTAGAAAAATAGTTGTTCGGCTTATTATAAATCCTTTTCTAAACGCTATTCTGACTAGGCAATAATACTTTAACCATGGTGACAAACCCTAATCTATAGCTAGTGTCACTGACACGTTAAGAACTATTAGATCATATCAGCCAGAGAACGTCCTGCTGTACCAATACATATATACCTGCCAAACAGCGGTACAAAGTCGGAAAACGAAGCAAGAGTACAGAGTAATACGGTAATTATAAAACATATAAAGCAGTAAATTATTGATGGATATTTGGATAAATACAAATATAATAAACCTGCGCATTAACAATCATGTCATAAAAAATATCATTTATAACTGTAGCTGAATAACTTTTTAAGAGTACCCTAACAGTAAATATAATTATGTTCTATAAATACACATAATAAGAAGTGCTACGTCAATCAATGAATCATGTTATTGCTACCGAGTGGTACTTTTTGTGGGTTCAATAAACATAATGACTGGACTGTTTATTTTTTTTACCATTAGTGAAAGTTCTTATTTGTATTGAGTTGTTTGTGAGTGTACACAACGAAAAAAAATGTATGTCAATGACATACATCGAACTCTTCATTGAGTCCTCAATACAGTTGAAGAAATAAAAACATAAGAAATCGAAAAAGGGAAGGTAACTCTTGACAAGCTTTAATTAGTGAATGAAAGTAAAAAGAAAATAAAATTAACCTCAACATCCAACAGTGACACACTTCCATTGTCAATGCACAACTTTTGAATGGTGAACCACAGTATTATGATTTACTCTGGTTGAACCGAGCCATCTCTTAAATACCCAAAATATTATTTTATTCATCGTCTCGTCTTGGGTGACAGTGTGACCAACGCTACCAACGCCAGTCTAGGATTTGTCAGCGTGGTGAAATGATTCATAAAGTTAGCGTCAGTCGCTGGCAGCCCAGGGTGCGTCGGATGTTTATAATGAAGTTAATACTTCCTCTTTTTGTGCATCTCATTTTATTAATTACAACCTTTTCATCCATTTGCTAGCGATGCACACGCATAAATAAACATACTCAACCCTCCTCTTAATGGGAGATAACTTTACGTAACTCAAAATCTGTGGTTTGGCCCTAAGGGCAAACGTATGCGATGAGTTGCTTCTCCCTTGGTCTGCTTCAACACACACATTCCGCCTATATATTTAACTATTCTGTATCTATCTAATCCTATACTAAATGTTTTATCTATCTATCTCTTGCTTGCTCTAGGACTATAATTACTCACCAAGACACACTCCCGGCTGGTGCTCCGTGGAGTAGTGCCAGGCGTAGTCCGTGAACTGCAGGTACTGCACGAGCGCGGGCACGTCGGTCAGCAGCATCTCGGGCTGGCCGGCCTCCAGTAGCAGGACGGAGGCTCGAGGCTTGTCTTCAGTGAGGCGGGAGGCGAGGACGGACCCAGCGGAGCCGGCGCCCACGATGATGTAGTCGTACTCGTCTAGGGGGTCCGTGGCACCTGGGGAAGTGGGAAAATGTGTAGACACATAGGCACTTTAAAAAAACATGATTGAAAAAAAAAACATAAAATCGGTTCGTCTTGGGAGCTACGACAGCCAGATCCCTTGCGGGGTAGGCAGAGGTGCATTGCTGCACCCACTTTTCGCCAGAGTGTTATGTTAGTCCCAATGTAATAGGGGGCGGGCCTATTGCCATTTCACGGGCACATCCAAGACCCGAGAACAAATATCTGTGTTTACACAAATATATGCCCCAGCCGGGAATCGAACCCGGGACCTTCGTCTCAGTAGTCAGGGTCACTAACCACTACGCCATTCGGCCGCCCTACCATACACAAACACAAGGACACATTACACTTGAATTAACTCCCTTTTCGTCGTAGGGTGTTAAACAGTGGGAAGATTTTGAGTTATTTGTTTGTTCTAATTTTCAGCCTGAAAAGCTGCATAAGATTGTAAGAAAAAAATACCGTATAGGTATAAAAAATATGCTACTCTTTATATCCCAGAAAGTAAGAAACCCAAAAGTAGGTAAAGCTCTCAGACAAAGCTTATCTCAAGACTTAAAAATAAATTTAAATATAAATACAGATCCTATCATAATCACACTTTCAATATCTAAAATCTGTTGCCAAAAATAGCCTTTCACTTTTACTGTCATTTCGATTAAGTAATCCTGCGCTGGTCAATGCTCCGGTTTTGTTATGTTTCTCCTAATTGAATTAATTTGAATGATTATAATTTGATTAATTAATTCAGCGAATCGTTATTTAAAAGTCGATCAGAATAAAACGTAGATGGATTAAATGAATATTAGGTATTTTCATCTGAAATTAACACAACATTTTAGTGAAATGATTGTTATGTAAAATACCTAACTTAATTGCAACATTGCGGAAGTTTATTCTACAAAATTAAATTGCCTACAGTCATTAACACTTTAAAAAAAAGTCATTAAGTACAAAATGATAACAATGAGAAACCTATTCATTTATATGAATATAAACAATATAATATCATACATAATAATAATAACCTAGGCCATGACCCTCTATAGATTATCTTTTAAAGCATTAAGATTTTTACTGTTTAAACTACAATTAATAATCACCTAACCACTTACCTTTGGGGAGGGGGTAAGAGTCCCTCAAGTAGTCGAAGGGGTCGTTGGGGTTGTGCGGAGCGTACCCCAGAGCGGGGGACTGCAGCATCATGTCCACCACGGGGCTCTGGGGGTACGACCAGAGTAGACGCTTCTGTCTGTTGCTTACGCTATGATCTATACTATCCGGTTCAAAAGTTTCGTTTTCCGTCTTGTAGTCCGCTGGGTACGGCCAAAGGATTTTCGCTTTCCTGCTACTAAAGTTTTCACCATGTTTCTTGCCGCTTATGTACTTGTTCAGTGAGCGAATGGTTCTCGTGTGCTTGTTGTCTTCAGGCATGAAAGCGTCCAGTATGTTTTCAGGTTCATTGTCAATCGATGCTTCCTCGTCATCGTAGCTTTTTAAAGCGGTTGTTAATGCTAAATAAATTATTAATAGTATCGCAGTCTTGTAAAGCTCTTTCATGATGAACTGAAAAAAATAATTATTTTAAAAGATAAGCCACTGGGAAATAATGAAATGGAAGTATTTAGTCTACGCGGTAATTCATGTAGGTTATATTATATTATTATTAAATTCTTTATTGCACAAAGTAAATTGGTACAAAGGCGAACTTAATGCTAGCAGCATTTTCTACCAGTTAACCTTTGGTGATGTTGAAAAAGTGATTGGTAGTGCTTAATGCTTTGAGGAAAGAAGATGGTTTATATTGAGTACTTAACCGAAATATTAATGTCTTAATATATACCTATCTATACAATATAAATATACACATGATACCTAAATAAATACATTACATACATACATAAATACATACATAAAATTACTATCATCATCATCATCACACAGATAGGGATCAGTTAGGCAGAATGTTCTGCTCTTGGAGGTAGTGGAGACGAACTTTAGATTTAAAAAGATCTATAGACTTAGTTTGTCTTATATCCAGTGGTAACTTGTTCCACAAGCGAACCGCTGTCACAGCGAAAGAATCAGAATACCCTGCCGCATTATGCTCTGGGGTACGAAAGAGAAGATTGCGACTTGACCGTTGAGGACGGTCAGAAAAGTCGAAGAACGTGAAGCGTTCTGTTAGGTAGGATGGGGCACAAGCATTGTAGACTATACTATGAACAAGAGATAGAATATGAGCATTCCTTCGGTGACGGATATTGAGCCACTTGAGTTTGTTACGAAAATCAGAGACATGATCATACTTACGCAGGCCAAAAATATAGCGAATGCATAAGTTGAGCAGACGGTCGAGTTTATCAAGTAGCTCTTCGGTGAGATCGGGATAGCACACATCTGCATAATCAATAATTGGAAGCAACAGTGAGTTGACTAGCGTAACTTTGGTCGAGTACGGCAGGAAGTTCTGAAGGCGTTTAAGTCCATGCATGGATGCATAGATCTTACGGCTGACCTCAGAAACCTGCAGCTCCCAAGACAAATTGCTCTGTATGTGGAGACCAAGATTTTTTACATTGTCACAGTATGACAAGCTAATTCCATCGAACACAACGGGTGGTAACGGTCCAAGTCTGGCCAGGTGAAACCTGCTGCCCACAAACATAACTTGCGTCTTTGAGGGATTAACAAGAAGACCATAATGAGCTGTCCAAGTTTTGACTGCTTCAAGATCGGCACTCATCTTGTTAATTGCCTCTAGGACGTCATCGGGACCACATGGAACATACAACTGAAGGTCATCAGCGTACAGGTGGTAAGAGCTATACTTAAGGACGGATACAAGGGTGTTGATGAATACGGAAAATAGGATAGGGGAAAGGACACCACCCTGCGGAACGCCGGCTGTAACATCACACCAATCCGATTCAACGTTATCCGTACGGATGCGTTGTCGGCGACCACACAGATATGAAGTGAACCACTCGGCTACTAAACCAGATATATTGAGAGACCGGAGTATGGACAAGAGGATGTCATGTATACGATATAAAACAAAATAAAACCTATAATTTCCTGAAAAACTTTATCAACGCACTCAGATTAGGTTTTGAATGTCTCACTCTAACACGTACATTACCATGAAATAGTCCGAACTAAACCATAATTTGCCCATTTCACGCAACCCTTTTGTTTGGGTAGTTAAGGCGTGTGGGTGTCAGGTGGGTGTATAAATGATAATCGATGCCCGAGGTGTCTAAGTTGGAAGTAAAGTTGCAATGTCAGCCCACCGGCCGGCTAGCGGAAATTTATTGTAAGGTAGTTTTTAATGTACTTTGTTCAGTAATTTCATTATGTATGATTAATAATATTGGACCAAATGAGCTTTTTAGTCTCTTCCGACAACCGTGTTATATTATAATGTGTTAGGTATATCCAGTATCCTCTAAGCATAACATGAAAAGGTTTGTACGGTAATCTTTGTTTCTGATTTAGATGTGGATTATTTTATATTATTTTACGTATCACTTCATATAAAATAAATATTGATATAACTAAGAGAGAGAAAGAAATTATGAAAAAAGCACATGAAAATATAAGTAAGTACTTACTTTCATTGAAAGCACTTGCAGTCACTAAGTAAAAAATAAATAAATAAATAATTTAAAAAGTAAAATTTAAATTCGGAACGACATTGCCTAGCTGCGCGGTGGTTGGTCGGCGACTGCCGCTCGCGGGCCCTGCGCCGGCGCAGCGCCGGTACCGCTATCCCAACACACCTCCACACCTCCACATCCACAGTCTTTCCTTCCTACTCAGTATACAAATACATGTAATGTAAGCAATTCCTAAGAGATAGTGATTTTTTTTATTAGTGCCTTGGAAATGGCACCCTATTTGGCTGATTTTAACCGTTCTATATACCTTTCGCATTAAAATTAGCGATGACGTTAGGTATATTTCTGTAAGTTCGATTTAGAACTTTGGTAACGATCGATCTCTAAAAAAATACTATTTCACACAAAAGCTTTTGCATGCAATTCAATAACTGTTCTGATTGTTTCCTTCTGCATCCACCAATAGCAGCGATTGGTCGAGAAAGAGTTAAGAATCGCTTAAGAAATGCATATCTATCATGAATAGTCCCGTTATGGCTACGGCTAGAGGGTACAGTCAACCGACTCTATGCAAACAAACGGCGACGTCACAAATTAACATGTACTTCAGTACTGTTCGAGATTATGGATTGTTATTGAACATGTTACTGTATGTAGTGCATTGTACAGGGTGTGAATAACAAGCTCCCGAAAACTTATGTATTTGATTTTGATATATTTGACAGTATGTAAATTTTCCCTTGTAAAATATCGCTATAAAATTAAAAAAGCTAGCTGTAAAATTTTGTATAATTGGGATATTAAAGTTCATGTAAAAAAAAGCCATATTTCATTTACACAGTTTGAATGGCCTTTCTTAAGGTGTCCAGCCCCACAGGCTGACGATGATGATGAAAATGTTTAAAAATATTTTGTTAACCAGGTATTCAAACTCAAGATTTTTTTGTACTGTACTACTGCTAAAAATAACGTTAAAGTTTTATTTTTACGAATATGATACTTTAGTATGGTTGTTTATAGCAAATATTATGCAGTTTAATGCTTTGTGCTACTGCAGCCTGGTTAAGTTATGGTTAGGTATTATCGCCTTTATTGACTAAAGGTCAGCACGTACAAAAAGCTCCCTTCATGATACTAATATTACAAAAAAGAGCATTTTTGCCAAGAAGCAATTAATAACTATTCATAGCTAGAGTCGTATAGATTGCAATTCCTTGTATATATTTAAGCTTCTTGCACCGTGAACTTTAAATAATTTATTGTTTTCTGGATGAAAGGGTATTAAAAATTATGTACTTTATATAGGATGCTTCATCTTTGGCGCGATTGGGAATGCGGGCATAGGTACTTACATATGTATGACTGTATGTACACATACCGTCTTAACGGTAGAACCTCATCAGAGTACTTTCTTATACACCGTTATATGATGTCCTGCTGCACTCTCGTATTGAGAACGCACTTATATCTGGAGTACCAGTTGACCAATAGCGGGACTGGGTGTTATTGGATACCAATTTGTATCTACATACAGGGTGACTCAGGGGGTCATTTTTGTTTTTTTTTTTGTATCAAAGTTACGTTTATTCATTACGTACATTACATAGCCAATTAATTACATAGCCATTGTGAACAAGTTTTGTAAGTTATATGTTTTTTAAAATCCTTTAAAAAATCATACCCATAGTAAAAAGTCATACGTGACCAACAAATACTCTATTATAGTGCCTCTCCACTATTAGAGATTGGCAGTCAAGATTCTATCGAGAACCAAAATATTAACCAGAAAAAGTTCAATTGTCCAAGGAATAAAGTTGTTTAGAACGACTCTTAGAGTAGTCCCCTTTCTTCTTTCATTATACTCTTTTTGCAACACTCTGTATACAATTCTATAATATAACTGCATTGATACAAAGGTGACCACACAAAAACAACATTGAACGAAGCCTCTACAAAGTTGAATTTGCAGCGCCAAAACATAGGATGACAAGTACTAAAATAAGAATTAGTTTCATTTTCACTGTATTTGAAATACTTAATCACATGCCAAAGTAGGTCCTTTCACCAAACAAAAAGTGGCATAGTTGTACAAATTACAGCAATTACTGGTCTGTGGTCTTCCGTTGTTTCATTTGCTTCGACTGGATTTGCGAGATGCAAAATATAAACAAAAAAAATCTGTTAACTCGGTCATTGTGTTAATGTTCTCGAAAGGTTACGAATATCGGCCTTGGCAATGACTACTACAGTGTCGCGATCACAGGATTCGAAACTATGGAAAAAGAACAGTGTCGTCAACTGTCGCTGTCAAAATGTAAGGCAAATTTGCAACAAATTTGTTAGTTCCAAAAGTGACATTTGTTCGTTCCATAGGTACATTTGTGTAGTTTCGAAAATAGTATCGAATCCTATGATCGCAGCTCAGTGCAGTGTAGGAGTAATTCTACTTAGCTTGGCTTTTATTGTATGAAAACACTAATGTTATAACAAGAGCTATAGTCTTCATGACTTGTATGAAGAACCTAGACGGTCAGCTACTAATCAGACTGTATAATCCTCTCAACACAGTGATCAACGGTTTTAGATGAGCGATTAATCTAAGCCTACCATAGATCAACGCTGACTCGGGTGGTAACCAACTGACAAACCATAATCCATAATATGTAGTTAGTCACCGATCTAAGTAATTATTTAAATAATTAATTTTGTTTGACCTAATTGTGATATTAGAAGAAAAGTTTTTACCAAAATGTTCAGCTCAGTCACTCACTTTCTGCACATCCTGTTAATTTATCACAACTTAATCTTCAACAGAATAACACCATCTATTCTATACACCTCGTATTCTCTGGTAAGCGATAACAGTAAAAGCCTCAAAATAGTACCAACATACTGTAGAGCGCTTTTATCCGCTTTAGTTCTACCGCATGCCGGCAGGTGGCGTTGACCTGAAAATATGTGCGCTGCTAAAATACCTACATTCTGATTTTCAGTCCATGATGAAAACTAAAAGGTATTTTGAGTCTTTTTTTATCTTTGCTTTAATGTCGCTCCAGTTCCAAAACAGTTCCATACTGAAACAGTTTCATACTGAAACATTTCCTATAGGATAGGAACAGAGGAAATATTAGATTACCTACCTAAAAAAAAATGTTAGATCACTGTATGAAACTTTAAATTTTCCGTTATAACCAGGTTAGCAGTGATAACGCTCGCTGGACAGCCTAACGTGACAGACAAATAAGTCGCAATCAGTCAAAATCGATTTACTCCGCTTTTGGTAGTATTTTAACTGGTTCTACTAAAATAGACTATTGAATGCATGCACTTTATGTGACTAACTACTGGAAACGATTTCAATGGAAACACGAATTGAAAACCTTATTATCTATCATTCATTGATTTGGGCAGCTCTTTCATCGTATAAAATTTATGACTAGGTAGGTACTATAAAAATTTTCACTTACTGGACAGTAATTAATCAATGTACTAATTTTTATAAAAACTTGTTTTAAATTAAAATTTGTTTGGTGAGATCATAGAACAACGCGGACTCGGGTGTACCCTCGGGAAGCGTCATAGCGAATTTTCTTGATACAAAAAAGTCTGCCAATTTTTGCGGGGGGAAATTTTACCGTTTACCATGATTATGTCTCATGGGACATATCATTATGAGTTTTAAATCCCAGCAATAAGGGTTACGTGAAGTGACATTTAATAATGAACACAGTGTCTTCATTTTTCTTGCCAATGGATGTAACAATTATCGATAAGTGTTATCGATGAATTCGAGAACATGGGTTAGAAATACTAATTTCAAATTAATTAGGTATAATTAAATGTAATTAGGAATGATTAATAAACGAAGTCACCCGCTTTTCGCTGTACATTTATACTCACGTGATAGGTCGCGAGCCGTATCGCCGTTTTTGAATGAGTACAGTGCACTGAAGTTGTCGAGTAAGTGGGCAACCCGACGGTCAGATGCTCTCAAGCCGCCCCTTCGGGCGGCCTCTGACTAGGCTTAACGACTGCTGCCGAAGCAGCAACCGGGACCCACGGCTTAACGTCCCGTCCGAAGCACGGAAGCGTCCAGAAAAGAACCATTTGAAATCGGTAACTCATGCTGTACCTACCAATGGCTGACCGTGTCAGTTGTTGCTTAACCTCAGTGATCAGTTACGATTACTGAAGCCAATTCGACTACGGACGCTTCCCAACTATGACTTTTTTGTCGATTAATACATATCTACATACCGGTACATCACTATTGCATTTTTTTGACATTGGTTGCTAGGAAACAGCTAATAACAATAAACCATGACCAAATCTGTGATCAAATCCGGAATCCCGATAATCTATGAATTGAAGCTGTCATTTTAGTATGTAAAAAAATCATTTTCTATGAAACGAACGCTTTGCCAACTAGATTGAGTCTAGTGAAAATTGAGACTGCAACTAGTTTTTATAAATCGGTGGGCCTTTCTGGCCTACCACCCCGCCAGAGGGGAACGTCTGCCTATTTCGTCTCCAGACCATTCATACTCAATGGGTGAGATAGTTTTAAAACACATGTAATAAAGGATAGTTTACCTAAATATGTCCGATATTATAAAAATCCGTTGAGTAGTTTTACGTGTAATAGTACTAAACATTAATTTTGCATTTGTAATATTATATAACTGTTTTTACAACACCCTGTACTACAATGCAAGTCTCGGAATAAGGTGCATTATCCCGGCTCGGCTCCTCCTATCACAAGCAGAACTACACGGCACGGAATTAAACTTTGGAAAATTGCAATAAGACTTGGCTCGTAAATTTATTTCAAACTTAGCTACAATCCCGCGATTGCTACATTATGCTTTTGTGGCTACCGACGTAGAATACAAGATTATTGTAGAGTAATAACTCGACATGTCACGGACCGAGAATGAAAGAAAAACCGAGAACCTGAAGATATCGAGTGACGTATCAACAGACGGTGAAGTTTTATGAAATATGATATACCCTGTTTAGTTATATTTTTATAATAAAAGTATTTCCATCCTTCTCAGCTGGTAGTTAGCGAAGTGAGTAATCATCTTGCCACGGCGATAAAACTAATATAAACCAAGTATAATATATGTCACAAACCAACACGGATAGAAGAAAGAGTCTGTCTCGGCCTTCTCAGTCTGTGGTGTTTCGGTCTGTGTCCAAATTATTATGAAATATGGAGATATAGGTATACTTACTTTCGATGCACCCTGGGCAGGCAGTGAAACTAATTCGACCGGCTGAATAAATCCTCTCAAAACGGTTAATAACACCAGTCTACTATCCTATCCTATTACTAACGTTAGTCTAATTAATCAAGCCTTCAGATGCATCAATTGCTTATTATTTGGAATAACTTTATTTAGTTATTTAACTTCAGTTGTAATTAACTCACAGTGTTACAGATATCAATAATTTACGGTTTTATTATATATTTACAATATTAAAACCACCAAATCAAATGTGGTTTAGTGAAAATAATTTAGTATACATATTTAATTATGTTTGTTTTGTATAATTTATCAACCGCAATCAAAAGCTAATAAATGTAGCCAAATCAATCAGCTTATTAGTTTTAAAAAGATAACACGTTAGGTAATATAGGAAAGATCAAGTTAATAGAGACCCGCATTAAAAATAAAAATGTTTTTGAAAATCATGATTGTTATCAGTAAAAATCGTGTACAACCATATACATAGTAAATTCAGTCTTCAACCTTCCTCATCCAACGAATATTTTAGGTGTTAAACTGCGTTGTCCTCTTGAAATAGGTTTATAATAGCTATAGAAAGCTAGAGCCACGCTAGGCCACTGGATTAAGTCGTCAGGCTAGCCGACAGCTATCATGAATCGCTGACATATGGCATCGAGCTTTGCTATCTCGGTGCCACAGACTACTTACCTCATACGCTCGGGTAGCTACATTTAACGGGACTGAATATGCTGGGTGTTAAATAAACTTATAACAACCCCCATTTTCCGTCAGGGGTCAAGTATATTTATATTTAGTTATAGTAAGCCGAAAGAGAGTCATTCAAAACACCTTATGTTCTACGACTTTTGGATATAATAATAAAAAACTTTATTTACTTCTATGAGTTCTCTTAGTGAATCCTTAAAAGTTGTAAATAAAAATGAATGTTGAAAGAACACTTACCACTTTTTCAATATACATAATATAATGTTGTGTACTTACATAACATTGTAATATAACACATTGTGTATGGATCTGTTGGTATTTGAAACTATGTACAACTGGTATTCTATACATTTTTCAGCCCTGTTTAATTTCATAATTACAAAGTGGCATGGGTTGAATACTTGCTGAAACTCGTGTAAGCCGGTAGGGTTCAACACAAATACGCTTTTAACTCAATTAGCTGTTTTACTTATGTTCTTAATGAGTGATAACTTCGGTTAGATTCTAACTTCACCCGCGGAGGCTGTGCAACTCAATTACCCGGAGTTGATGGAGGTAAACAATTTTGGGTCGATCTGTATTTACCGTTTACATTAAACAGAAAAAAGTTTTTGTTTGTTTTGAAAACGCTGGCTTTAAATACGTGTAACCTGAGTAGATTATTACCAGTTTTTTTACGAAAAGTAACATGTTGCGGAGCTGTGTCTCTACTAGTATACTTATGTATACATTGTAGATATACGTATTGTAATAGTGATATGTATCCGTCATAATTATTTATTATAACCTTTTATAAATAATAGGATCGAAAATTTTTGCTTTTTTTAATAAAAACCTGACCTGGTTTACTGTATACCCGCTTAGGTTTACTTACCTATATTTTATTGCTAGATATATTTGGTAACATGCGATTTAAATAAATGAAATGAAATGGGATAGCTATTAGATAATGATAACAAATAACAATACCTACCTGTTCGTAGCTAGCTGATAGCTTCTGCCATCTTCAAATTACGCTACGCTGTTGATTTAATTAGTATTTTTAACCGACTTCAAAAAAAGGAGGAGGTTCTCAATTCGTCGGGATCGTTTTTTAATTATATAACAAAACCGCGGTCCTCTGAGAATTGTTCCAAACATTTTTTTCTATAGCTAAAAAAATACCGACGGTTTATTTAGATAAAAATATAGTAAAACGTGGACAGGCATTTGTTACACCTGTGTCGGCCCTCCTACCTTGACTTAACCCTTGCGGTTTCCTACTAAGCATTTACGAAATAAGATCAACGTGGCATTTTCCCTACAGGTCACCTCCATTATATTATAAATTATATATAGATACGAGTATTATTGGTCTCTATTTATTTTTCTCAGTACTGTATGCAGTATTGATATCGAGGTATGGAGGAGGTATATTATGAAAAAAAAATTACCTATGCAGGTACATCACCTACCTACGTCAACTATGTCCAAGGCTGCAGCAATAGGTCCTCGTGCTTCCTCATCTAACCTCTACCATCTCGTGGGGCGCCCCACGCAACGTACGCTGTATTATAAGTTATTATAAGTGACGCAAGTATCAACTCTCACAAACTGGCGGCCTTTATTATTTTATGTCTGCCATTACTTTCATGCGGGTTACCGAGGAAACTCGGTGTCAGCACAATGTTAGTATGTAGCAAGTACATACCCTCATCAATGTTTTGCTCGATACAGCAAATATCCGGGGGCTATACAGATCAAATTTTATCTCTCCGGTATAGGAAGAAGTCATTATTTCCTTTTCTCAATTTCTGCCTGATTTTTCAAGCGTAGGCCAAAGTTCCACAGCAATTTCACGGTGGCCTGCTCGAAAAAATTCATTGGTCTCGCGCAATACGACAAAATGTCGCGAAGGAATTATAATTGTCTTTTTAACAAGAATATCGATGAATCGAACCTTTTCATTTATGAAAACAGTTGCTCTGCAGGGAATGTTCAAGTTTTTTTACATTGTCAAAATGTACAAGAAGTCGTCTCTTTACAGATTTTTTACAAGTTGCAGATTTTGTAGGTCATTCATTAATTCATACTTAAATATAAAGCAACGCTAATTATGTAGTAACACCGTAAAGTACGTAAATGAACACTCATCACCGAATTTAAAACGTTAAAATGGCCAAAGTCTACGCTTATCCAGCCCGCCACCGGCCGGCGGCCTCCTACGCTGTTAAATAGTTTGGTCCGGTACCTAGCGCTTTACAAACTAAACACAAACTTCATTATAAAAGCTTTAGATAACGAATTCAGAGTTAGAAATAGCAAAACGGCTTTTGCTATTTTGAGGATTTCTATGTAAGTGGATAATTTAATGCGTAACGTATTCTGGTTACTGTTCTGATAACAAAAGTAGAATGGTTAAATTCGTGATATAATTAATTGGAAAAGAGCTTTTAAACTTTAACTTTGATTTTTGTTTTCTAAACTATGCATATTATCAGACTCAATCCTTTCTGAAACTTAGTATAGCAACTTGAACAAAGGTCTACAACTCTACAGTCAATTTTAAAAATCATGAAGACGGGAATGGATTCTAACTAATTTTATATAAACCAGTGTTTAATCGATGTTCAATAGAGATTATCAATCGATTTTTACATGAACTTAACTATTTAACTTTGCGAAAATACCTGATATATTTTTTTGCAAAATTGAACTTCTTTATTTCTACATGGACTGTGCCATAGTACCTTCTTGAAAAAAACCAGTACAGCTTCACAAAAAGCTACATTTAGTCTGTTGAAGACGCCGCCCCGTACCGCGGAACTCACTCACGCTAATTGTGCCCCAGCTACTCACTACTGCACTCAAGTTAAAGGCGAAAATATTAATTAAAACCTGCAGTTAAAGTCGCTTTGACAAATCAAGAGCCGGCTGTTGAATAAAATCAAATTAAAGCACCGCAGTTGCCTTTGCAAGTGAAGTCAAAGCGACGAATAATTGAGTCATGGCTCACATCGGGAGGAACTCAACATTAACATAAAGAAAGGATATAACACGTATTAGGCTCTTTCATTAACACATGGAACCAAAGGTGCCTTTGTTGAGCGGTGGTGAGGTAGGTTACGTAGCGTTGACATCGCTATTGAACTATTGAAGCGAATTTTACGAAATATCAAACATTGTAGTATAATGTAATAATAGCTCATTGTTTTATGAGAAATATATTTTTGACAGTAGGGTAAAATTTTTCATGAGTCAAATTTGTAAAAATGCCTCATTGTTATTTGTATCATTGGTACCAAATTTTCATTAGTTATTTGAGATCTCTTACGATTTTCCAGATAAACAAGGAAATCATGGCAAATGCTTCGAAAAGAGTAATAATAATAACAAACAGCGAATATCAACAACAATTTTCCATGACTATTACCGGCCTTTACAATCGGAGCGGAAAGGATATGATTCACAAAGCAGTATTGGATAACGATGATTGCGAGTTGCGCCCCGGTGATCCTACTCCGACTTTATGAATGCGATTGAGTATTATACAGTTATTAATTATACAGGATTTTGCAAAATTCTAAACTCTAAAGTATAAGTACTTAATAAGCTTAAAGCGGGTGACTCAGAAAAATTACTTATGTTCTATGATTTCGGAAATCCGTGAAAGTAAACTTCATCTCATAGTAAAAGTTTCTATAGCAAAATGATAAGTAATACTTTTTTCGCGATTTTTGCAGATATCGTCCTAAAAATAAAGTTATAATGACTAATGAGTAATCTCCTTTCAACTTTGGGGCCGTCCATTAATCACGTGAGGCTCAAAGGGGGGGGGGGGGGGGAGGAGGGGGTACGGAAAACCTCACGAAACATCACGAGGGGAGGGGGGTTCGTTAGATATCACGTGTATTAATTTTTTGTCAAAAAACGCTAGATATTTCTGAACCGAAATTTTGAACGGCGCAAAAATTTAAACGATTTCTAATATGATTTTTTTATGTTATATTTTTATAAAATTTTATATTTTTTCTAGTCAAAAATTGCCTTTACATAGACTTCCAAAAAATACATGTGATCCAGGGGGGGAGGTCCCAAACCTCACCAAATATCACCAGGGGGGAGATAAGAAAACGACCTCACGTGATTAATGGATGGCCCCTTTGTAAATGTGTGGCAAAAGTGGTACACTACGCTCAGGCCCAGGCTACTGGCTCAGGGGGTCATTCTGAACAACATTTGTTTGATATCTACGTTGTTGTTTTATCTAATTGTTATAATTGATTTGAAGTTAGTAATTTGCTTCAAAAGGAATATAAGTAAGTACTTTGTTTTGCGATTATACTTAATTATTCCCAACTACCAACCTATGAAAACTATTTTTACATGTTGAATATATACCTCCCTATATTTTTCGTAATTACCAATCCAAGGTCGGAGGCTTGAACCGAGATATCGTTACACCGAAGAAGGGCCCACGTCCCTGACGCCGGACCGTGTGTCCCGGTATAAAACAGCCTAGTAGGTTTCCAGGCACGTGCCTACGGTACGTGTTTCCCGACGTAGCTCGCTTTATCCCATTTCCGTAAAGTGATGCGCAATTAGGAACTTTTCGTTGGAGATACTAAGGCGACTTTGCACTTAACAACTTTGCTTGGAGATACTTTTTTCTTAATTTCAAAGATTCGAGTGAGGTGTTTTCGAGTACGAGCCGAGCTAACCTTGTTATTGGAGTTTGTGCTTACGTACGCGTACCTGTCGTATGTTACATTATATTTATGACTAGCTGTTCCCGCACGCTTCGCTTCGCCTTAAAAAGTTTTCCCGTGGGAATTCCGGGATAAAAAGTAGCCTATGTTCTTTCCCAGGGTCTAGACCGTATGTATAACAAATTTCATTCAAATCCGTTCAGTAGTTTTGGCGTGAAAGAGTAACAGACAGACAGACAGACATACAGACACAACACACAACAGTAGTAGTTAGGATACTACTACTAGGTACTTAACTTACACCATAATATACAGGGTTTCAGTGCAGGGTGTTGAAAAAGTGATAGGTAGGTCTAGGAATCCGGAAGCTCGTTATTTTGAATAACATCGGTAAATACCTACGTGCATGGAAAAATATTAATCACCCATAGTACTACAACTAACGTGACCTTAAAACTTTGTATGGAGTAGGCGGAGTAGCACATAATTTGGTTGTTCAGAATGATCCTCTGAGTCACCCTCTTTAGGCGTACTATAATATTCGTCAACATTATATTATTATATAATAATATAAGTGAGCCACAAGGCGTTATTAAAATAATATTCACATACTTATGAACCCAATCCCTCAGGTGGCGCTAGGTTAGGAACGAGATCCATTAGAAGTGGAGCTGTTTCCCATTAGACGGCCGGCCCGAATTGAAACAATACGAAACCACATAAATCCAGGGGAGCTATTCTCACAGCGCCGGGCGGAATTGTAAGGCGATAGTGAGAATATACCACCTCCACCCCCAGCATTGACGTACTTCATCCTCGATATCACTTTACAAACACTCCCTGAATAGCCTACCAGGTTCGGAGTGCCTTGGTGTATCACCCCTTCGTAATGATAAGCTGTATTTCCCAGTACTGACAGATATCTAGTTCTAGATAACTCCTGCTTCAAGCCAATATCAGCCAATGGCTGGCTGAGCTGATTGTTTCAGAAATGCTATCGCGTCTATTATTTAATTGTTTTGCACTGCTACTTTACAAATAACTTTTCTGGGCAGAATAGTAAGGTACGTATCAATTCTATTTACGCAGAAATAAAACCTATGCTACCAGGTAAGACACATACATACCCATACTCTAGTCGGTTTTCCCAAAAAAGTTGACGAAAGAAAAAAAAGATTTTTATCCGCAATGTAGTGTCGAAGGAGAGTAAGACACGGATACTGAAATATGTATTTTTTTAAAAGTCTTTTTAACGCAGACGCGGGGGTGTGGAGGAATAAGTAAAAAAAAAATATCAGACCGGGTGACAGCTGACGACGCTGGAAGTTCACCATGCCACCCTGGATAGCAGATACTTACAGGCATTGACATATTATATTACTGCGTAAGGACATTTTAGGGCCAACGGTCCCCAGTCGACAATTCTCTGTCAAGGAGAGATAATCTTTATTTTTTGTGAATCTTGTGATAAATATGCCTAGTTGTCTTGTGAAAGGCTGCAAAAACTATGATACAAAGGTGAAAAAGGAACATAGGATATCGTGCCATCCTTAAATTAATAAATAAACACATTTTAAAGTGATCATTATTTTACTACCAAAGTCTACAATGGCCGCATGATGTAACCTTGTACCGACGTCATTTTTGTTAGCTATCCTCCGCGAACATTTTCTTGTTTAGAGCGTGATTTTTCATTAGTTATAGTTATATTAGTTATATTTTACCTGACCTGCACGGAGGATAATGTTTTCACACGTATGTACATAATATGACGTATGAATGTAGTCAATTTTTCTTTGTCACTTGTCGAATATCATCGCAAAGGTATAACCGCATGCAACTCACTCATATTATTATTTAATTTAATTTAATTTAATTTTTTTAATTTTCTTTATTTGGAAACAAACAGCTTTATAATATTTCACTTATAAACTAACATTAAGTTTATACACAAGCCAATAAAGTTTCACAAAGAATTTAAACATTAAAACAAAACATCACTAACTTATAGTAGGTACATTTAACAACATAATTTTACTTATAATCTAAAATTACATATAGTAAGTTCACCTTTGCAAATTTTATACGTAATCAGTTTTTAAGGTAGGTACTCATTATTTTTTTCTTATAACACAATGGTTTTTCATGAAATAGATCAGCTTGCTTATGCAACTTATTATAATTCTCGCAAGCTCGTATAACAAAGCGATTCTTTGTATAATTTCTACTACAGTTCTGTATCACAAAAGCCTTTTGATGACGGGAATTGTATTTACAATATAAATGTGGGACCAGGCGGTGGAAATGAAAACCAAAAGTCTTTCACTGAATCACGTTTATTCCAGTATCACATCCTTTAAAAAACAATTTTATCTTCGAGCACAACAACCTTTTCTAATCCTCCATCTTTTCTCAGTCAAACTTCCTTTCATAGACAATCGATGCTTTCTTCCTTTCTTCACACACTCTGTTCATCCAAATAATAATAAATGATAATGCTCCATTCCTACAACTCGGCCATCCTGCTTACATGCTGCCCTCAGCATGTGCATTTAAAACAACTTAAATGATTAACCTCTTAACTAATAAACATAAACAAATACGGCATTACAACTTAAAACACACACATTCGTCATCATTCGTTCATCATCACTTTTATCTTTCTTTCTCCCAATATCACTTCCTTTCTTTTCTTCTTTCTTGTCTTCTTTCTTTTCATCTTCTTTTCCTTCTTTCCTTTCATCTTTTTTATCTCGAATTTCGCTTCTCTTCTTATCTTTCTTCTCACACGTGTCACTCGCCTTCTTATCCTTCTTAGCCTCGGTATCACTTGATTTATAAACTTTATCATCTTCCTTGTCATTCTTCTTGTCACCAACACCAGGGGACTAGAATATGCTGAGTAACTCTCTTGAATGATACCCTCCCTCCACCATTCTGCTACTTCTTCCTCCACTAACTTCTGTTCCATAGATGATATACGCGTTGGTGCTTCAGGGATATCATCTTTGAGATTAACCTTCATATCGATTGGTTCATCTCTCATTGTCTTCATTTCACCGTCACTTTTTACAATATATACATTGTCTAAAATAAGGTTAACGTCACTTCCGTTATCTATCAACATATTTACAGATTTTTCACAAATATCTATCTTTTCCTCCTTTTCATTCTGTAAACCTTGTTTGTTTACAACTTCTTGATAGTTGCTGTTTGACATTGTCATTTCTTGGCTGTCACTCAGTTCTTCTTCGCATGATTCGTGTCTATGGCTGTCATTTTCTTCTTCTGGGTATCTATGCTTGTATTGCTCGTGCATTTCCTTGCTATTTAATGCATCAGGAAATTCGTTTTGTAAGGCAGCATTTAGTTCTTCAAATGTTTTGTGCGTCTCCTCCGATCTCAGCCACAACTGAGCCGTACCAACGAGCGATTGTCGAGCGACAATGAGTTTCTGCCGGGCACTCCATCCGAATATCTCGGCATTATCTTCAATATCGGCGGCCCACTTCGCCGAAGAATATGTCTTATCTTCTCCACTGAATTTTGTAATTCCGCAGAATTTGTCGTTGGACACCATGCTACCAAGCATTGCGTTTCTTCTTCCGTCGTTTCTTGTTTGCGTCGTCATTTTTAGTCTTCGTCTTCAAATATTTAGTGACTAGCGACCAACTTTGTCACCAATCACTTTTTCCAATTAATTTCGTCGTATTTTCGTCTTCGTCTTTAATGGCCGTCGTCCTGTGTGCTCATCACGCGTCGTTTTTTTCTCATTTCCACGCTCGATCCCGGACGAGCCCCCAAAATTGTGGGACCAGGCGGTGGAAATGAGAACTAAGCTGATTTAATCACTGAATCTCGTTTATTTTAGTTACAACATCTTTTATAAAATAATGTATGTTTGAGCACAACAACCTTTTCTAATCCTCCATCTTTTCTCAGTCAAACTTCCTTTCATAGACAATCGATGCTTTCTTCCTTTCTTCACACACTCTGTTCATCCAAATAATAATAAATGATAATGCTCCATTCCTACAACTCGGCCATCCTGCTTACATGCTGCCCTCAGCATGTGCATTTAAAACAACTTAAATGATTAACCCCTTAACTAATAAACATAAACAAATACGGCATTACACCTTAACTAATAATAATAAACAAATACGGCATTACAACTTAAAACACACACATTCTTCATCATTCGTTCATCACTTTTATCTTTCTTTCTCCGAATATCACTTCCTTTCTTTTCTTCTTTCTTGTCTTCTTTCTTTTCATCTTCTTTTCCTTCTTTCCTTTCATCTTTTTAATCTCGTGTATCGATTCTCTTCTTATTTTTCTTCTCTCGTTTGTCACTCGCCTTCTTCGCCTCGGTACTACTTGATTTCTAAACTTTTTCACCTTCCTTGTCTTTCTCCTTGTCACCGACACCAGAGGATAAGAATAATCTGAGTAACTTTCTTGAATTATACCCTCTCTTAACCATTCTACTTCTTCCTCCACTGAAATCTGTTCCATCGATGATATATGCGTTGGCCAGTGTGCTTCAGGGATATCATCTTTGGGAATAACCTTCATATCGATTGGTTCATCTCTCATTGTCTTCATTTCATCGTCGCTTTTTACAATATATACATCGTCTACAATAAGGTTAACGTCATTTCCGTTATCTATCAACATATTTACAGATTTTTCACAAATATCTATTTTTTCCTCCTTTTCATTCTGTAAACCTTGTTTGTTTACAACTTCTTGATAGCTGCTGTTTGACATTGTCAGTTCTTGGCTGTCACTCAGTTCTTCTTCGCATGATTCGTGTCTATGGCTGTCATTTTCTTCTTCTGGGTATCTATGCTTGTATTGCTCGTGCATTTCCTTGCTATTTAATGCATCAGGAAATTCGTTTTGTAAGGCGGCATTTAGTTCTTCAAATGTTTTGTGCGTCTCCTCTGATCTCAGCCACAACTGAGCCGTACCAACGAGCGATTGTCGAGCGACAATGAGTTTCTGCCGGGCACTCCATCCGAATATCTTGGCATTATCTTCAATATCGGCGGCCCACTTCGCCGAGGAATACGTCTTATCTTCTCCACTGAATTTTGTAATTCCGCAGAATTTGTCGTTGGACACCATGCTACCAAGCATCGCGTTACTTCTTCCGTCGTTTCTTCTTTGTTGCGTCGTCATTTTTCGTCTTCGTCTTTAAATATTTAGTGACTAGCGACCAACTTTGTCACCAATCACTTTTTCCAATTTATTTCGTCGTATTTTCGTCTTCGTCTTTAATGGCCGTCGTCGTCCTGTGTGCTCATCACGCGTCGTTTTTTCTCATTTCCACGCTCGATCCCGGACGAGCCCCCAAAATTGTGGGACCAGGCGGTGGAAATGAGAATCAATTTGATTTAATCACTGAATCTCGTTTATTTTAGGTAAAACATCTTTTAAAATAATTATTTATATTTGAGCACAACGACATTTTGCTAATCCTCCATCCATCTGAGTCAAACTTCCTTCCATAGACAATCGATGCTTTCTTCCTTTCTTCACACACTCTGTTCATCCAAATAATAATAAATGATAATGCTCCATTCCTACATAAATATATTCTACTAAGTAGGTATGGACTATCGACGTAGTGGTTGATAATCTTGTAAAGAAACATCTGGTCTCTCATTTCACGACGGTTTTCGAGTGATAGAAAGCAACTAGTGTCAAAAAATTTAAATTTATATTTTAATCTTTTTATGAATTTATTTTGAATTCTTTCTATGTTGTATATATGATTTAGGTATTGAGGGTTCCATACCGTAGACGCGTATTCAAGAACGGATCTTACAAATGAGTTAAAAAGCAAAATAAGAGTGTTCGGTTGTTTAAAGTCTTTACTTTGTCGGAAAATAAAACCAAGCATCTTATATGCCTTTGCTGTAATTATGTCAAAGTGTTTACGGAACGACAATTCGCTGTCGAGATGAACGCCTAGGTCTCTCACTTCGGTTACCCTTCTTAAACTTTTATGATTAAAATTGTAATCGTATAAAATATGGTTTTTTTTCCTAGTAAAAGATATAACGCAGCACTTATCGATATTAAGAGAAATTTTATTAAGTTCGCAGTAATTTAATAGATTGTTCAGATCTGATTGTAAATTATGACAGTCTTCTATTGACTTAACTTTAATAAATATTTTGGTGTCGTCGGCATATAATAAAGAATCTGAGTTATTTAATATATTTGTTACGTCATTAATAAAAATGTTGAAAAGAAGGGGACCTAAGTGGGAGCCCTGGGGAACGCCAGAAGAGATAGGAATGAACGACGATGTATATCCCTTAATAGAAACCGCTTGCGACCTATTTTTTAAATAAGAAACCAACCATCGCAGAAGGTTACCGTGTATACCGAATAAATCTAGTTTTTTTACTAGCAGATTGTGTGATATTTTATCAAACGCCTTTGAATAATCGGTATAGACGGCATCCACCTGAAATCCTTCGTCCAAAGCATTCAATACACTATCAATATATTCACATAGATTAGATTCAGTGGATTTTCTGTTAATGAAACCATGCTGGGAGTTTATTAAATACGGTCTAACTGAGGGAAACATAACATCATATATAATTTTTTCGAACAGTTTAGGAATAACATTGAGCTTAGATATGCCTCTATAATTGCATACGTTGTGCTTATCACCACCTCCTTTATAAATAGGTGTTACAAGAGACTGCTTCCATTTTACTGGAACTACGCAGGTATCCAAAGACATTCTAAATAAAACAGTAATTGGGGTTGAAAGTTGACGATGGCAGCGTTGCAAAAATAATGGATGAAGACCATCAGGCCCACATCCCTTAGAGGTGTCTAGCATTTTTAAATATTTTTCAACTAGATCAATGCTTATATCCACAGAGCAAAGTATTGTGGTGTTGTTAAGATAATTCTTATTGTCATGAATATTGTCAGCAATTTGGTCCTTTTCGAAAACTGAATGAAAGAATGTGTTAAAAATGTTAGCAATTGATTGGCCGTCTAAACCCATAGAACTTTCACCAAAGTAAATTTAAATTATTATGTACTGTTCGGTGGCGATGACGATGACGGTAAAATATGAACGCGCGTACAAGGTTGCGTCGTCAGGATAAGTAGATCGGCACTGGCATAGTTCAAATAAATTATGACAGATGACAGTTATTTTGTTTGTATGAAGTTGGTATGAAGAAGGTTTCAGTAAAATGTACTGAAGGGCGTATCCTTCCTTTTCAAATCATTGCTTACAGGTTATGATTTGAATATGAAAGAACAATTTGAACACAAAGATTGTTTTATTTGATTACATTCATAGATTAAATCAAACCTGAACATAATCAATTATAGGTATCTTAATGCAGCCATAATCTCTCTTGTTTATGTGATTGGGTACAAACTTATCAATAACGATGATAAAGATACTTAATTAAAGGTGTAGGTTGATTTTTATCCTGAAACACATACATAGATCGATAGGTTTAATTATACTGATAGTTATGGTACTTACTTACTTACTCCGCTGGCTCAGCGACCCGAAGTGGATCTTGGCCTCAGACACAAGAAGTCGCCACTGGTCTCTATCCTGCGCAGTCGCTCTCCAGTCGCCTGCCTGTAGTTGGCGCAGGTCCTTGCTGACTTCATCGGATAGTTATGGTGAACTTGGAATATTATTTCAGATAAGTACTTGTTTACAAGGGTAAATACACGACACTTATTCATTTTTAGAGCAGTCGTTGATACAATTTATAGTACTGTAATTATTTTTGAATTGAAATACTTATAAATTTTATAAGAACAATAGAAACAGGTAGGTAATGAAAAGTAAAGAAATAATATATTTAAAATCATATATAAATAAGATATATTTCCTATAGATTATATTTTTCAGTAAAGTGCGATATTTTCAGTATTTATGGTATTTCCCATTCATGACATTGCCGTGGGACACCCTGTTTAGTTCATGGGGCTTAGCTAGCTTCAACGCTGTAAGTAAATAAACCGGGAAAATGGGCGATAAGAGGTGATCTGACAACTTTATTATAAGTAACTAAATATAATTATTAACTTTTTAAACAAGTGGATTTGAAAGCTCTTAATAATATTTCAACTTTTGAAAAACATTCTAATATCACAGACATTTCGAATAACATTTAAAAGCAAGACTAGACAGATAATAATATTATAATACGTAATTACGACTACATAATGTAATACTTATGTTAGCTTATATTATGTGAACTTTTCGAGTTAAATTGGTGTTTGTAAGTTCAGTTCCACTTTATTCTATCAGCAGCAGTATGCACTGGTTAACCTTTGTTTACGAAGTTTTCGGAGTGGCCAGGAGAACCTGGAGGGTTACTTTAGCTTAAACAAAAAGGAAGGAGCTTTCGTGCGATCGGTAAGTTTATTACAACCAAATGTCAAGAGAATCGTGAACAAGGTGTTGCAAAAAGGGTATACCCCCTTTCGCGTTAAAATACCCTTTTTGCAACATTCTGTATAATTATTATGTTTCCGACACAAGTTTAACCGATATAAGTTAAATGAAACATTCCCTTAATTATTTATAAACATTTACAATTCAGAAATTATTTGTTCAGTGGAACATAAAACTGTTAAGTCAACCATAACAAAGATAAATAAAACTTTCACATTATTTACCTAGTTACTTTAAGCACAATTTCAATCATTATTTATTGTACCCTGGACATAATAATTAGCCTTCTGCTCTGTATTAAATTATACCTCATAAAGAACAGTAAGCACATGTTTTATTATTGAGAATTGGTTGTAATTTCAGTACTTAACTTATAATTACTTTTTATACGAACATGTGTTATAAATATGTAGAAGGAGTTACGGTATGAAATTATTATAGAGATATACTGTGAATTCACATAAAATTTCATGATGTGAGGCTTTGTTTAAAAAATATATAACATAGGCTGAGGCCTATTTTATTCGAACCCACACGGCCTCATAAATGTGAGTTGAGACTCACATTTATGAGGCCGTGTGGGTTCGAATCCAGCCATGGACCAATAATTCTTTTTGAATTGTTTAAAAATAAGCAATTTAAGTACCACGTACTCTTACAGTGAAGGAAAACATCGTGAGGAAACCTGCACATCTAATTTCTAGATTCAAAAAACGACTCGATACGGCTCGCGTTCGATTATCATTATCACCTATCACGTGAGTGCCAATGTACAGCGAAAAGCGGGTGGCTCGCTTGCGAGTCTCCTTTGACTATCCCTTCGAGGATTACAGTCATATAATTAAGTATGTGTAAAAAAACAATCATTAACATTACAGAGAATAAAGAACATTTCACAACGATATTAGTAATTTTGGCTGAGCGATTCACAAGGGAGCTATTATTGTTTTACGGCTATCTAAAGATAATTTACGCGTTATTATAGATATACACTGACACTATAACTATAAATATACAAAGGCTGAAAGGCTTTTCCTCCGTCTGGCCACCTGTAAATAAAATAATACTTCGTGTGAACGATTTCAATAGTCATAAACTAACTAATAGTGTTGCCGCCCGAGCTTACCAATAGTTGAAGGAACTCGATCGTTTAGAAGTCTATCGATTGTTAAACTGCAATACTACTATTGGTAAACTGCAATACCACCGATAGTATCTACTACCTCGATACGCTAGTGATTATAAAAATATCGATAAATCGATAATATCGTTATTAATAGTATTGTATTATTCCATAATTATTACCGTCGGTAGCACAAATATCGATACATTTCATACGGTTCATGCTGCTGGGATCGAATAGTCGATTGTTCGTTTGATCGGTTTTGCGGCAACACTACCCAACAAACATTACATTATAGTTGAACTCACCGTTGGAATGTCTCTCTTGAGCTTTTTCTAGCGGCTCTCCTCCTATAATTTGTGAGGTAGGCATTAGACCTGCAATAAAATACTCAGTTTTATAACGAATATAAAATAAGAGTTTAGTTTTTCATGGTTACGTAGGTATTAGGTAGGTACTCCTTAGTAATTGGTAACTGGTGATATGGCTTAGCAACTTAATAGATTCTCATAAAGAATAGATAAATTGGATTTATTTATTTAATGAAAAACCATCTGTTTCGAAAAGTTTTTGAAGACGAATTCTTTTCGACGCGACTCCGTCGAAGCTGTGTTAGTCCAGTCTTTGGTCTATGAAACCCAATATCTATTCCACGCGGTACCAAATCCTCCTATCCCTTATGAATGAAAGTGCACTAAAAACTCACCCCGATGATACAGGGTGGTCCGGTTCTGCACGAGGTCGGAGGGCGGCAGGCGCAGCTCGCACACGAACTGCTCGGCCGGCGCCGCCACGTCGTCGTCGTGCACCACCGCCGCCGCGGACACCCTGTATAGCCCCCACGAGTTCATCACCACCTCCGTCACCGTCTGCTTGAGAGGCTCCCTGGAAACGAATATTTAAATTATAATTGCGTGACGCTTGTGGGTGTCAACCCTAGCGGTAACTGTCTCGGTTGACCCTAAGTCCCGCACACGCCACGCAGAAGACTCTTCAATACAATTTTGAGATCTATTGATGTGGTATAGGTACTGTATTATTATATATACTAAGAATGAAAAAATGCGTGCTAGACGCGCGGGTGGACGAGCAGAGCGCTTAGCGGGCGCGTGTCGTGTGGACACGGCCTAATGAATATCAATTGACATGCTAAATGACAGGCGTAAAAACGAAAACTTTTAACAAAAACGTTAGTTTTTAATGATAAAGCCAACTTCTGAAAATAGCTTGTACTACTACATGTATGTATACATAATAAGTGCTTCAGTGAATGAAAGCAGCCGTTCCAATTATAACGTAAACACATAATTTATAGTGTAAACCGTGAATAAATTGTGTATCAAATGTCATGTCATGTGCAGGTGATGTGGAAGGGTATGTACCTATCATATCACATAATATACCTATGTAGGTATATGTCTAGGTACGGTTCACATACACACACGGCTAGAGTGCTTACCCTTGCGAAATAATTGACATTTCGGGCTTCGGGTACAATTCTTCCGCAACACATTTCAGCGTTACTAGGAACACGTATTTTTTCTCTTGTATAAAATGAAAACTCTTTCCTGGACCTGAAATGATCAAATTTAATCATTATTATAGTAGTAATATATTAAAAACCATCGTTAATCCCATATTATCCCCTCGTTCTGATAAAAACATATACGGAAACTAAATTAAGTTGGAACTTCAGCCATCAAGTGCGATATATTATTCCATAAGATATTCACTAGTAATCCGGTTCAATCCGGTTGAAACAAACATAAAACCAAAGACGCAATGTGGAATATGTAACGTTGGTTTTAATGGGACTCCGAAGCTGGGCCGGTTAATATTTAAACCCTCACTTCGGAACACGAAATCGACGAATGATAGACTGCATTAACCACTATTTTCCTCCCTACCGGATTACAAGGATTTATTGTTAAAATATTATTTTTGGAAATATAATTTCTCCGAATCTTGCCTTTTTCGGAAATTTCCCTTCGTTTTAAAACATATATGTAAGTATATGGGAATTTCCAGACCAAAAATATTTATTATTCACATCACTATAACCCTGATTTTCCAAGAACTTATTTATCATCTAGTCCACATTGTATTTTTAACGAAGGATAATTCAATTGTCTTTCTTATTTATCTGACATAAGAAATGCAACCCTCAACACCGTCATCGTAACAGTTCTTATCCAAAGAAAACAAGACTCCCTTAGTTTGTAAAAAAAAACAATTTGTAATCAGAAAATTTTATATCTATACCAATCTATACGATGAATAACAGCAACAGCAGACTTTGACTTTAAAAGAGAGCAACATACTATAAACCAGCATGTGTCTGGTCCGCCGGTCCTCGTGCATGAAGGTGGACACCGCGCAGGTGTAGTTGCCGCTGAGGTCCGTGGAGGGACGCACGATGCGCACCGCGCGGTACGCCTGGAGGGGGTCCTCTGGAAAAAAAATGACACATTTAGTTTATTTACTGATTGCCGGTGACGCTAATAGATTAGCTAATGATTTTGAAGGCACGAATTCTAATTTTAGAGCTGCCAAAGCCTTAAATTCTTTATTAAAAATTTAGACTCTGTATCTATGTATGGGTAAATCTAATTTTGCGCTGGCAAAATTTATAGTTTGAGAGCTCTAAAATTTCAATGTATTCCTTCAGAATAGACATCAATATCCTGTCACCACAGTGACCCAATACCAATGTTCAATTGAATACCTACGGCCTAAGAAGTAGTGCTGCTACTTCTTCTTAGGCCTTCAGTGGCAAACATTGGTACTAGACTAGGTGGGTCACTTTGGTGATAGGATTAGCCAACCGGATAAGCGGCAGACGCTAGATGTATAAAAACACGATCGACGCGCTCCCCAGCCGTAACAGTCGTGAACGAACCTGATAGAATTATCATCATCATCATAAGGTACATGTTATAAGCCATTCGAGGAGGTTACCTTTCTTCCACCTCTGTCACATTGTCATAATTATACCTCAATGAGCTCAAGAATGCCCTTTACTGGACAGCAGAGACCTTTCGAAGGCACCCTGCTGTGCATAGTTCTTTGTGACCATTCGCTGCTACAAACTTTTACTATTATTTTTCATTGTCCAGTTTAATATTTTTCCTCTTTGATACATACCGGATAAGGACAGTATTCCACTTATTTTTGTTGCAAACTTTGTTGTTTTTGAATGCTTCGCCGGCGTGTAAACAACAGGATTATTTTAAATGGCATTGCACATAGTAACAAAGTCAAGTTGATTAATTTGAAATTTAAAAGCTTATCTCTTTAATAATTTAATCGAATTACTCGGTTCTTTCAAACAGGATACACACATTGATGGTGAGTTTGATAAAAAAAAGAAAAAGCTCCTGCGTCTAGTCTATACGCTCTTTCATCGCCCACCTTATCTCCTTTCATCCGCTTTTACATCTCATGATGTTCTTTCAACTGAATTAGACATTACGATACGTGCTAGCGTCTGTAAAGTCGATCGCTTTACATTTTAATAGAAGCGCTCCTTCCCGAGATGGTAGGGCGGCGAATACCATCTGGGAACACTTTTCTAGAATTACAAAACAGTAAGTTTGAATTAAAGTTTCTTTAACCGCTATTGATATAAGGGAAGTGGTTAAGCGCTATATCTATAGGTAGGTAAAATAACTTTTCTTGTTCTTTTTCCCAGTAACTGTAGGTAGTATAACTGCTTGCCATCAGGCAATAACTTTTATTCACCTCGCAGTTACATTCTATAATGGCTACGCCTACGGAAATGATAAATTGTAAATATAGGTAGTTTTGTTTTTCATGTTTATCATAGTGAAAAATTCCACCCCTACAAAAATAATAAGCTCAAGGAAGCTTTGCTATTTCTTACCCCTAAGTGTAATAAATTATGCAAAAAACTTTCCCCGTAGAATGTAAGATGGACGATTGTATGTGAACAAACATCTCCTACAATCAATGGCCAAAAGATAATATATTATGATCGAAGGAAACATAATAATGTGATGTATGTGTGTGTACGCAGTGGGCCCGGTAGTGCCTCAGAGGAATTATTTATTTCATTCGGCTCAGTGCGTCGGCCCAGCGAGGTAATCTCAATTATTATCCATCGATAGATTTCATAAATAATATCCCCATTTTTCCTGTGTAATGTGCGAATGCACACGTAATCCCGTAAATTACCGAGCCGGCCGACACGCAGGTACAAAATTAAAAACAACCGAATTGCGCTCAATAGTTACATAAAACTAGATACTGAATAAAAACAATCGAAATAGTGATTTATTGAATCCAATTCAGACTGAATTTTTATGTTTGCATTTAGTATTCCTGAATGATTAATTTCAATGGGATTTGGGAAGGCACGTACACATACATTTAATATAATAATGTTCTGTTATTATTTTGTAGTGTCTACGCATACAAATGGTTTGTTTATTACAGGAAAACTGAAGAAATGGCTCGGTTTTACTGATTCGACCCTTATTTACCAACTTCCGTTGCACATTTCTGAGCGGAAACCTATCAGGCGTTCAGCGGGGGGGGGGGGGGGGGGGATTTCGTAGCACGGCAACGTTTAGAAATGGCTTCTCTTACGATATCCTGATAATAAGTAAAGCAGGAGTCACGTCCGCGCGGCGCCGGGGCGGCTCCCAACAGATGTTTAAAACCGAAGCACACTGAGCTACACGCCTTTATCGCAGATATATGGGAGAAAACAATGCAGGAATACAGAGGCGATAGTGTTACGAAAACAACGATGTATGTGCAGCTTTTTGTTACATTCAGCGTCTGGGCGAAGTACGCGAGTAATAGATGCCTCGCTGGAATTGTGGAACGCGTAACGTGTTTCGTAATTAGGAATTGGAGAGTCCAATCAGACGACGTCGTCATTAGCAGTGTCAGCCGTCTTGCCGCGACGCGACAGCGACCGGCGGCGGCGGCGGGCGGTGTGTCGCTCTCCTATATTATTCATACTCCGAGGACCTGTACTCAGCTTGCATAATTCCCCGCTCTGCATCGAGGGTCGTTAGACCGTCGTCGAGGGTTGCTTTATTATTAGACATTAGCATTTATTTTTGTACTCATTGCGGTAGTGAATATAATTTCGCCGTATAACTTGTATTTGCATAAGAACAGTAAATCACACTTTATTGTTTACTTGACTGTTTTATAAGACGGCCCGGCGAGGACAAGTGAACTAATTATTTACTTACATACAAATTATTAACTTAAATAACTCAGAAATGGTTGAGTTTCGGATAATGCATTATGGGGTTCAATCGAGACTGGAAATGCTTTCGTCTATAACCCATTTGAAGGAATACATCGAATTTCCAATCACCCTGTATACTTTGTAAGTATCTCTTTGTCTTTTTTAAAAAGAAAATACACCGATATAAGCTCGCTTATTATTAAAACTTTAATAATAAACCAATTGACTAACACTAAAAATAACGCAGTGCAGCTTCCATAGCTTGCAAGGGCCTATCAACATCTATTAAAGGCGAAAACTTGACGAAGCATATTTGTCTGACTTATTTCAGTCTGTCCTCAACTGCTAACTAACAATACATAACTAAAACCAGTAAAAAAAAAGGCGTGAGATCATGTTGTGGAACAAAATCCCGGTATGAATCACGAAACATCGATCCTTATCTATCCATACCATCGAAAACCCATTCATAATTACTTTAACAAATTCCGCTTACCAGAAATCTTAAAATCCTTATCCACCTTCCCCTTCAGTATGCCGATGACCTGCGGGCGCAGCGGCGGGATCCACTGGTAGACCAGGTTGCGCTGGTTGAAGAACCACTTGACGACCAGCCCGCTGTTGCTGGAGACCTCTCCCAGGCTGTACTCGCAGTCCAGCACGATGGCCCCCGTGCCCGCCTCCACCTGGCCGGGGACCTCCAGCCTCTTTATGTTCACGGCTACGCATTCTGGAAGAGGTGAATTTTAGTTAGGAATAAAGACTATTATATTGGAACGAATGAGGTTTAGATTTTGGGGTTGCACGAAAAGAGGGTTACAAGACAATTCTGACACACATAACCAAACACATGGATGAGCATTTACAATTTATAGAAAAGCACGAGATAATCTGACTACAATCGCCGTAACTTCTCTTGCTCTTGCAGCGCTTGACGTGTGATAGAATTTACCGCTCAAGAACCGAGTACCTAGTTATCACAATTGACAACATTTCAAATAAAATGCTGACCGATTTTATTTTATTTTAGAGGAGATATCACAAATTTAGATGACCCGTATTTTTTTATTTCTTAATATTTTTATGTTTCAATATTTTTTTAATTTCATTTTTCAAAATTTTTCTATCTTAAGTGACGTCATGTCGAGGCTCTAAATTAATATATTTTCGTTGCCTGCCTAACCTGAAAAAAAAATAGGTTGTTGACATGAACAAGGACCAATGACGAACTTCCGTCATTGTCAGTGTCAAAGTGACATAATATAAGATAAAGATAAAATACACTTTATTGCACACAAACAGAAACAGTGTTTTGATATGTTTTTTTTTGTTCATGTTTGTAGAAGTAAAAGCATGCTACATCGTGACGTCACGAATGAGAATTTAGAATTTTATATTTTTCTCTTAAATATTTCAATAGAAAAATCGAAAACATTTTTTTGTGAATATTAGAGCCATAATGTCTCTTAATGGTTTTTGAATTTTAACTGTATAAAATTTTGAAATGGTGTCGATGAAAAGACGACCGAATGGCGTAGTGGTTAGTGACCCTGACTACTGAGCCGAAGGTCCCGGGTTCGATTCCCGGCTGGGGCAGATATTTGTTTAAACACAGATATTTGTTCTCGGGTCTTGGATGTGCCCGTTAAATGGCAATAGGCCCGCCCCCTATTACATTGGGACTAACAGAACACTCTGGCGAAAAGTGGGTGCTGCAATGCACCTCTGCCTACCCCGCAACATTAGTACAAGGCGTGAGTGTGTGTTTTTTTTTTGTAATTATGTATACTAAAAATCTAAATAAGTCGTCTGAAATACATATTTTAAACTACAGGGATGATTATAATATCAAACATACTACTGTGTAATGATCTGCCCATTATTACAAAATCGAATCAAATTTTATTTCAGGAAGCGTCCGCTGCTTCATGAAGAGGAAATTAAATTCAATATAAATGAGTGTGTAATATTGAAATATATTTTTGACAATCACTGAGTTTCAGGAATTACTATAATTAATAATCTGCTGAACATGTGTTCAAAATTTTAAATTTTCTTCCTTCCTCATTTAAAATATTCCGTGTACAGGATGTTAAAGTAGGGTAAAAGCCGAAATTTCAAAAGTCGCAGAACAAAACTTATTAAGATGTGAATAGCTGAATGTCTCACTTTCGGCTATATCAACAACTATTGCAGAATTCTTATTGAAACCTGAATTATTAAAACCTGTAAACATTCATTTGGTATGTACTTAGGCAAGTTTTCAACCGTAATTTAATACATGTCTGGAGTCTGCAGCGTACCGCATCTCACATTTTTATTTTCATTTACTGAACACTCCATAATATTCGAGATTTGTAAGTAAGTACCACAACAAGAGTGTAGCAAAACGAAGCTCACGTATAAAAGCTAGTCAATAAACATTTTCAAAATACAGGCATTCCTTCGGCCTTGGAGTATCATTGATAAAGGAAGGTATAATAAAGAAAGGCTGCGTAACATTTGCAGTTGGGAATGGAAGAGATCTGGCGTCTCTCGCGCCATAAACAAGGCTCTTTACCCGAGACGTGCCGGAGAGTTATGCAGATAAACGGGCATTAGTGGGTAACTGGAGGGTTACTCTATACTGACGAAAACCAAACGAACGAGAGCTGTCGTGCAATCGGCACGTTTAATACAAGTAGATAGAGTCGAGGCTCGCGTAGCAGCGCTTCTAAACTTAGTTTTTCGTCATATAGAGTGACCCCCTGGCTACAGCATGGTTGGGCATAGGTACGTAGATCCTATTTGCACCAGTTCTTGAATTCTCCGACGTAAGAGCGGATATTCAACGGAAGCGTGTTGAAATACGGGCTAAGGCTGGTGAGATGTGTCTCCTACGGTACTGTGAGTAGTACATTCAGTCGAGCTAACACGTCCACCAATAAAGATTTGAAGCTCTGTGTGAATTTTTAATAACACGGTTATTAAAATTGTGTATGCATTTCATTTCACTTATCAAATAAACTCTAAAAAGTAAGTACCTATATTATAATTATAATGTAAGACCTATACTTATACATTTTGTATACTTTCTTCCCAATGTAGAGACAGAAAAAAAACAATAAATCCTGACCACTTTCTACTTAGTAACATCGACTATAATAGTTACATTAATTTGAACTTGTTTACTCAAAGCTTTGTGATACCAAACACTCTCTTTCCAAACACATGGCGGTAGGGAGGTACTTTTGTTTATCATAAATGTTATTCAGAAACAACTTACAATTTTCTTTCACAAACAGGCTATGAATAATGCATGGTATTGGTGTGGATATATTTGTATGAGCGTTGCTTACCAGTTGGACAGAGGCTTTCAGGGAATTGGAGGTTATTATTTTCCAAGTTATGTGTCGGTAGCTAGGTAGGTACATAATATACCCAAGTGTGAATAAAGCCACAGTGTAAATATCGTCACGTAGAAAGTTGAAATGCAACATGGAGTGTCTTTATGTTGTGACTTAGAGTGAGATGCCATGAAATTGGTAGTCTACCTACAGATATCGCGAAATTTTGCCTGAATTTTGTGGCGAATCAGTGAAAAAGTAAACAATCTACACAGACAGATAGCTAGAGAAATCCATCCGTATTTTTAAGTCAGATTCTTCTTCTTAACTTGTCGGTGATAAAGCTGGAGTAGCGTTTGTCACCGTGGTGAAAGGATTAGGCAGTCAGATTAGTTGTCAGTTGCTGACTGCCCAGGATGTGCCGGACATGTAGGATACATCAAGTGTTCATTGTAAAGGTCACTGCACAGATTATACACACCAGGAGCTCACGAGCTCGCGAACGCCTGGTTGATAGCGAGGTAAAAGGCATAACCATCACACATAAACGTAACGTAAACGGACCACGTTACGTTTCTGTGTGATGGTGATGTGACCTTAACTCTTCATTCATTTATTCATTTTATTCCTACATACACTGTTCACCGCCAGCGCTGTGCCCCCGCGAAGTGCGATAATGAATCGTGTTTATTTGTATGAGTTTGTTTACGTGCCTGTGAGGAAAGTTAGTTATGTTTTTGTTTTTTTAGACTATCTTGCACCGCCCGTGTAGTGAATGCTGAATTTTAATAACCTGGTTTTGTAGAGCATTATACAGTATACCTACCTAGTTGCGGGACAAAAACATCGTTTTGTACCTGTCTGTTGTTTTACTGCGCAATTTAACATTTTTTTTGAGTACCGGGTAGTCTACACATCAGATAGGTAAGTACTTATATTATCCTAAAGATGTATTTAATTATAAAAATGCAATTCAATATCAAAATCCTTTAGTTTAATAATGAATAGTATTTGTTAGTCGTATACCTCGAAATCAAAAAATCCTTGTAGCTTTTCACCTATTCGCATTTCACCTTGATAGCGTTTTTTGTTGTAGCGTATAATATCGGTAGTATATTTTGTTACTAGCATATATTTTTAACAGATTTTTACAACAGTAGCAAATTTTTATGTAGCATATATTATCAATAGCTTATTTATTAAGCTGCATATATTTTGAATAGCAAGTAAGTATTTTATGTCGCATCTTATTTGGGTCGCATATTGTTGTAGTGTAATAGAAATATCACGATGTGTATCTAATAATGCATTACAAACTAATAAATATCAAGGTGAAAAGCGACTACAGTGAAGGCAGGCAGGAAAGTAAATCTACTATGATTTTTTCAGACAATTGTCAGTAGCGATCAAAAATTATGCTACAAGAATAAAAATCCATTCAGAAATTTTGATATCGCGGCGAAATGCGAATAGGTGAAAAGCTACAAGGATTTTTTGATTTCGAGGTATACGACTAACAAATTATGAATAGTATAGGTGAATAGATTATTACCAACAATTTTCCTCTTCGGATCATTGTGAAAAAATCTAAAGTCAAATTTAGTCGTCAGATTTTGTTTTTGTTTCTGTCAGAGATTCTGTTTTGGATTAAAATATCAATGGCCTGAATCCTCTATAAAACATATCAAATCTATTCGTACAATTTGGATAGTCTATCCCACAGGGGTATAATCGTGACAGTTCTGACATTGCGAAAAAGAGACGCTTAGCTACATTAAGCGTAAGAAAGAAACGTTAAGCTGTAAATGTTTTTGTCCTTTTTGCTGTGGCGCCTGTTTACGTCAGTTCTCTGTGCCAAACAATGAAACAAATGAAAAATCTGTGCCAAACAAAGGCTGACAATTACAACAAAATTTTCTAAATGCTATTTATTTTTGATTTGCTAGTGATTTGTGGGTGTTTATTAAGTTTATTAGACTATTATCATCACTTAACGAGTGTGTGACATGGGTGGGTGGATTTTGTTCGGTTGTATAGAGCATATTGAACGAAAACACGATGGAATGATGGATGAGATAT
Organism: Plutella xylostella; assembly: GCF_932276165.1. Taxonomy (NCBI): domain Eukaryota; kingdom Metazoa; phylum Arthropoda; class Insecta; order Lepidoptera; family Plutellidae; genus Plutella; species Plutella xylostella. Next base: position 6,503,139 of record NC_063992.1, on the reverse strand, counting down.
ATTTTCACATGTAAGTAGATACTATCAAGTTTAACAAGCTTACATTCATCATAGTACTATCTATTGGCTCGATTTTAATATAAAACGATACTAATTTTAATACTGTAAGGTCTTTTAGTATCAGTTTTAAGTAAAAATTACGAGGTACCATATCATAACAAATCACATGGTGTTGCAAGTTATTGAAAATTTATTTTACCCACAAATATTATAGTAGGTATGCAAAGAAAATACTAGAAATTGTAACGGACTCGGGTTGGGTTTACAAATGGGGCGCACGAATTCGGTTTTTGTGAAGATTGTATTTTGTAGAAGTCATTCTCCTCTTTCAAATGAGGTGCCTCTCATTGTGAGGAAACGTTCGTTTCTTTTTTTTTTCTTCCATGTGTGATTTCTTCTGTATAATATAAAGTTTATTGTATTGATACGAAATACGTGTTTCCTTTAAAAAAAAACCCCATCACATATTTGGCCCACGATTATAATGCTCATGCTCATCCATTTATCTCTTTCATAGGTTTCCGACAGAAAAAAAAATATCAAGAAAATGGATAGACATTACCGGTCGCACAAATTGGGAACCAAGGAAACATACAAAAATTGTGTTCGGCACATTTTGAAGAGGATTGTTTCAATTGGACGAAGACAATGAATTATACAATCCACTCAGTTTGTGTATATTCTTCTTCTTCTTCTTCTGGTGCCTCTCCACTACTGGAGGTTGGCGGTCAGCTCTGCATACTCCTCTCTATTCTTCGCCAAGCGCATCAGCTGTTCCACGCTGGCCACTCCCGTCCATTCTCTTATATTGCGGAGCCACGATTTTCTCCTTCTGCCCACACGTCTTTTTCCCTCTACCTTGCCCATCATAATGACCTGAAGAAGTCGGTATCGATCGTGTCTGAGCACATGTCCTAGATAGCTTGTCTTCTTCTGTTTTATGGTCAAGGTGAGTTCTCGGGATCTTCCGACGCGTCGCAGAACTTCTTCGTTCGTCACTTTATGGACCCAACTTATCCTCAGCATTCTTCGGAAACACCACATTTCAAAGGCGTCCAGTTTTTTGCAGGCTGTCTCCTTTAGGGTCCAGGCTTCGCAACCGTACATAACTACTGGCCAGATGTAGCATTGAAGCAGTCTAATTCGGAGATGAATATTTACGTCCTTGTTACAGAGCACCTTTTTCATTTTGGTAAAGGACGCACGAGCGATTTCAATTCGGGTCTTTATCTCAGGTTCAGATTCCCATGCTTCAGTCACCCATGTGCCTAGGTACTTGTACTTAGTCACTCTCTCCAAATTAGTTCCTGCTATCGAGATTGTTGGGTTGAAGTGTTCTCTTCTAGAAACCACCATAACCTTCGTTTTAGTCAGGTTCATTGATAGCCCCGCTTTTTGACTGCACTCATAAACACTATCAACTATCCTCTGAAGATCTTCTGGTGAGGATGCTATAAGAGCGGTGTCATCGGCGTATCTCAAGTTGTTTATTACTTGCCCATTGATTTTGACACCCAACTCTTTCTCTTCCAGTGCTTCGCAGATGACAGCTTCTGAGTACAGATTAAACAGGAGCGGGGACAGAATGCATCCCTGTCTCACTCCACGACATATCGCTATAAGATCGGTTTCGTCACCGTCCACTCTCACAGTGCTGGTTTGGTTCCAGTATAGGTTCTGTATTATCCTCATGTCCCTGCTATCAATTCCGATTTCCTGCAAACGACGCATCAGTACCTCGTGTTTAACACGGTCAAAGGCTTTTTCGTAGTCAACAAAACATATGATGACGTCGTTCTGCAGGTCTCTACATTTCTGGACAAGTACATTCAACGAGAACAGAGCTTCTCTGGTTCCTAGTCCAGATCTGAATCCAAACTGACTCTCAGATATTTCTGCATCGCACTTGACGCTAATCCGCTCATGAATAATTGAGAGGAAGAGTTTCAGTACCTGACTCATTAGACTGATTGTGCGGTATTCTGTGCATTTCTTAGCTGTTGGTTTCTTCGGGAGAGTAACAAACGTTGACACTAACCAATCCTTTGGCATGGCCCCAGTTTCATAAATACAGTTGAAGAAGTTGGTAACTGCATCGACAAGGTGCTCCTCTATTAATTGTAGAATCTCCACATGGATTTGATCTGGCCCCGGAGATTTACCGGTCTTCGCCCTTTTCAGGGCTTTTAATACCTCTGCTCTCAATATTGGGGGTCCAGTATCTTCGCATTGTGTCGTTGCGTTTCCTCTAGTAACATCGGCAAACATGTTTTCAACGTAGAGTTTCCATGTGGATTTCTTGCTCTCTTTGTCTATCAGAAGATTGCCACTACTATCCACCAACGTATTTGGATTAGTCCTTTTCCGCAAACCAGCCATCTCTTTAATCTCTTTGTGAAGGTTAAAGCTATCGTGTTTGATGCTGAGTTCTTCCAACCTTTCACATTTGTTCTCATAGAATTTAGACCGAGCTGTACGAATTTTCCTCCTTATTAATTTGTTCAGAGTCTTGTACCTACTTAAATCTGATTGTTTATACAGCCGGCGTTTTTCCATGAGGTCTAAGATTTCATCTTCCATCCATTGTTGCCGTTTATTGTTCTGTGTCGGACCCAAAATAGTTTTATTAATATCGGCGATAGTTTGTATCAGACCAACATTCACTTCCTCCACAGATGCTGTAGTATTTATATTATTACTGGCCCAGCGGTTTATAGCATTGGAGACTTTCACTCTTTTATCCGGATCTCTTATGCTACGGATGTCCGGGCGACAGATAACTTTCGTCTTTTTAAGTTGTTTTAAATTACACGACATTTTGACAACAACCGGATTATGGTCAGAGTTGATATCAGCACCAGGATAGGTTTGAGCACTTTTAATCGAGTTTTTATATCGACTATTTATCGCTATATAGTCTATCTGGTTACGAACTATGTGATCTGGTGTGTGCATCGGTGATGTCCATGTATAGAGTGTCCTTGGGTGATGTTTGAACAGGGTATTCGTGACTACGAGGTCGTGCTCTTGGCAGAACTCAATGAGCTGTTCCCCGCGCTCATTTCTTACCCCAAGTCCATACGCTCCGATCACTCCAGGTACCTCCCCTGAACCCACCTTTGCGTTAAGATCCCCCATTATTATGTTAATGTCATGTTTTTTCGTGTATTGTAAAAGTGTCCTTACTTCCGCATAGAATTCATCCAGCTCTTCCTGTGGCCGCTCAGCTGTCGGGGCATACACTTGAATTATGTTTATGTTCTGTGGTTTGGCTTCGAGACACACAAGCATACTTCTATTGGAATGCGGTATAAAACTGCGAACAGACTTAGCAGTTTCTTTTGAAAGCAGGACTGCCACCCCGTAAGGTTCAGTAGATGCGTTATCCTTACCAGAGTAGTACAGCACTTCGCCCTCTGTGGTTGTGTACCGGTCTTTCCCTGGCCATTTAGTATCACTTATACCCAAAACTCCGATGTCCAAGCGTCTCATTTCCTTGATGACATTATGTAGTTTCCCATGCTGTTTAAGGCTTCTCACGTTCCATGTTCCTAGCCTGGTCGTATGATTTTGTTTATCGTACCCTCCGGAGATTCTTCGCACCCTTGTCCCATTTAAGGGACGCCGGAGACTCAGGGCCGTGGCAGTGTTTGTACTATCCATGATTTGTGATCAGAGCTGATCAACTAGGGAAAAATTATGACGGTGGTATCCCGTTGCCTTCCGTCATCGCAGCTTACCGCCGTACCGCTGTCCTAGCTCCGCCGATAAGTTTCAATGCTGAGCCCGTCGCCGGCCTTAACATCGTACTGGTCCTACTGCTGCCTAGCACCAGGCTGATATATAACACTCCACAGCTGAGCTTGCCTCCTCCGCCGATGTCGCCGAACCAATCTACTAGATCTACGCCTTCACCGCCGTTAAGGTCTTCACCTGTAACCCTAGGTAGGGGACCACGTTATTCCCCGCAGCACTGGGTCCTTCTCCGAACTCGGCCATTGAACTGTCCCGAATCTACTAGAACACTCAATGCCCACCCCCGCGGCGTGGACGCGCCGGAGAAGATTTACTCAAGTGTGCATCAGAGAATGTGACTCTGATGCCCCTTGAGCCGGGTTAACGATTTTGTATGAGACCAAAACCGAAAGCGAAAGCCTGTGTATTACACAGATAACATTTATCTGAATATTGAAAATCAGCCTTAGTGTCTTTTTCCTATCAACCGACGATATACTCAAGTTTTGTTTTTGTTATTATGATAAGTTAAATTTCCCCATATTTAGGTTTTATTTTTTTGTCGGCAACATCTATGGTTTGAGTGAGAAAGAGAATAGTGCACACGGCGATTGCGAATCTATTTGTAGTTGATCTGAGGTCTATCCATAGTCCATGTCGAATGTCACATTGTGAACTGACATCACGGATGAATGCACCGCGCTGATTGGTTAAACGTCAGGGGCACCATCATTGGCTGTCATTGTAATTTACGTTTTAGCGTTGAAATTAATAACGATTTAGGTAGGTAGTAGGTACTACGTATAATAATAGTATTGCGATTCTGAAACTGAATTGTAAGCGCTGGATACAGGTCGCCTCCGAACAGACAAGGTGGAAATCAATGGGCGAGGCCAGAATGATGATTCTGAAGCAACTAACCGGGCCCGAAGTCTTTAAAATTTAGTAGAAATCGGGACCAGAGTACTTATTACTACCTAACTGCTCTCTTTATCATCATCGAAAATATGCCGCAGATTATTTGGCTGCAGGTTAATGATAACTTTCAATAACCTTTTATAAAAATACTCAGTGAATGTTCTCTAGAAATCCCTAAGTACTAGTCACTGCCACTGGTCTCTTTTGCCCACGGCTTTGTTAGCAAGCGCCATATATTTTTGAACAAATCTCATGAAGCAAGCGATATCGATATTATACGAATAGACAAAGAAAACGTAGGTGTATCGCAGAAAGATTAGACGGCTGTTCCCCGGGGACACCTACCGGATGTCACTGTCTATTACACGATACTCTCTGATAGAAAATCTATAAAATAAGTAAGATGTGGGTAGTATGGATACATTTATCTGCTAATTAAATATCAACGCCCACGAGATAGTATACTTTTTGTGCAGCTAATCTTTCTAAACACACTTGCGCTTCGTACTAGTCTTTTAGTCTTTACATAAGTACATGATTATGTCAGTTCCAAATTAAAAGAAAATATACAGCTGGGCCTATTGCCATTTCTAGCACAACCAACGACCCCGGAGCTAGCAGGCATCTACTGTGATTGAACAAAATGTCTGCTGTGATCTGGAAACTATCCAGGGACCCTTCGAAGCTTCAAACCGCTTCACTGTTGGGTTGGCTAACCTTCATTATATCTTTCCCACGCGGCATAGCTATATCGCTTCTAGGTTCACAAAATAATACATATCATTGTTATGGAAAAACAAATATGTTTTAGTATTATTTTTAGTCACACAGGTAACATATCACTGTAGATATGTGTATGTAGATGCGCGATAAAAGACCGCAAAACTTGGTAAAACTTTAACCATAAATCAAAATGCCTTAGAGATAAATCGCAAGATGAAGAGACCGAAACAATCACGCTTGTAAGGAAATAGATTTAGAAGTTAGTAAGTAGTTATATATGTTTTTTTGGCTTTCCGTACACTATATATAACTTTGAATATGAACAGGTAAATATCGTGGGAGTATATATACAGAAGTACCAACGTAGGAAAAAAAAATTGCGTAAAAGAATCACTATTAATATGAAGTTAGAATAAATACTACGTAGTTACCTAATAATGTAGATATAATCAATATGTATACTGATTATATCTACATTATTAGGTAACTACGTAGTATAAAACGTTCAATCATTCTTTGATTCAAAATCGGGTTTTAAACTAGTGATTTGTATGAAAACTCAAGAGTAAGTACTTATAACCGGTTCTAAGCCAGTACTATCTTTAGTCTTCGTTTTATAATAAGGTAAGTATATTTTTTACTAGCTAAAATAAAATAGTAACTACATTCGAATATTGTGTGATCGAGTTATCGGCGGGTCATCAAAGTTGGCGCGGCGGAGGCCGTGTCCAATACAATGCTTGATTGCAGTTTCAAATCAGTTGATGTTTGAACAGAGAAACTAAACATTGGTTTCGAGCAATAGAGTTTGACCCGACTGATTGCTAGAGCATTGAGTATTAACTTAACAAAACAAACGCCGAAATTTAATTTTGTGGTTCTAATAATGCTAACTACTAAAAACATATTTTTTATGTATGAAACTCTACTCTCTAGTATAGTCTCACTTTATAATACTGCATTAGTCTCATGAAAAAATATGCTATTGATTTTTCAGGATTGACAGAATTAGGTACCTTCCTTCATGTGTTTATCAAACCAATGTAAGCTACATTGATTTATCACTATTAGTCACATTTATGAACCTAACCCGTCTTTAGGGTATTGAAATAGAGCGTTTACTATTGAAACACATTACCAGTCTTACCAATTATATGTAATAGGTGGGCAAGAATTAATATAATTACTTTAGAAGTTGAAATAAACAATATCTCTACCTACATGCTTGAATTTCAGTAGGGATACAGTTTCCACCGCCCCGATACGTTTCTAAACGTTTTTTTCAGAGTTTTATAGGTATGTCTGACGACCCAATGGAGAATTGGCTTAGACGAGCATTGGTCAGTTCGTAATTGGCTACTTAAATTTGCCATGTAGATATTCACGCTTATAAAAAGTCACGTTTTTTTCCGTTCATCTGGATTGTTATCCATAATGAAGAAATTGAAATGCTGTGGGCAAGATCACTTATAAAACCATTTTCTTAAACTCAACACCATTTCTAGGTACCTACTTGAAAAGAAAACCAACATCATGAACTGTGTAGAATAATCCATCTCGTTGTTTGTTTCAACTGTTTACACAACTTAGTTCGATTTCCCGAGAACTTTTCGCGCCAAAGAGTTCGGACCTCTTTGCTGCGGTCATAGATGCGGACTGCTTGCTCGAACTGGCTGAAAATTTTCCGAGACGACGCGCATGCGCGTAGAAAACAAAGAAAAGCCTGTTGAATATTTCGCTTCATATTCGAAATGACGGAAAGCGTTAGAGCGATTTTCAAGCGTGACCTATTGATAAGTTGGCTTATTAATTGGTTGTTATTATTCGAGAGAGATATTTAACATACATTTTCGCGTTTAATGTATTGTTTTCTACTGTGTGCATTGGGAATGGATTGTTGTAATCCCAATAATGAAATAGACAGAGGGTCTTATGTCACCATTCAGACTAAAATAAGAACCGAGAATTAGTTAGTATCTCTGAGACGTCTGGCTCAGAGATATAGGTAAGCACTTGTCTTTTTTCTCACCTAAATTCCGAGTACTTTATGTACGTTTCGTAGACGTACACCTATACCTATTTCAAATAAACAGCAAAACCAGAATTGTTTTAATTTTCCCCGGTTTTGTTAAAGCTAATCTACATTTATGGCCAGGGGTCCGCAGAGATGCTCGTAACGAGCTAAATTAAAACAAGGGAAGAACAAAGGTAAGTTAAAATACCTTAGTCAGTAATCTAGGTACAAATAATAAAATGTATGATTTGTATTGTATCTAAATGTATCACAGTGATCTTTTAACATAAATTTTATAATTGTATATGAATATTCAATACTTATTTGAATGTTTTGTAGTTACATTTTACATCTCTTTAAAAAAAGTTATACGTAGGCTTTATAAAATATTTCTCAGTCTTTAAACTTGCTCTAGTCCGGTCAAATCTTTGATCCTTAATGAAATTTCTGAGCAGCTTTTTGTTTTTTCGCGAATTTCTTATACTCTTTTAACAAAAGTTATTTACAATGAATGACCTCCTCACTTGTCAGTCACCCTCTTTAGGCTTCCTATCCCCGTTTTTAACATCTGTATTACCAGAACCGAAGATTTAAAGAACTTGGTCCATAATCTACCTCTACAATACTAAATTCCCGAATTATAATACGAAAGTGTGTAGGTATTTCAGGAAATTCACAATGAACTTATAAAGCGGTGAGGGTGACGCTTGCAGCGTATACTATGAGTAGAAAGTTTTAATCTTGCAAACACGCTGGAATAAGGAGTACTGCAATACTAACCCGGCTTCCATTGCGAATAACGAAGCAGGTGCAGCACGGTCACTGGCGCGTGTCATCTGCAATTTGTGCTGCTGCTTTGATGAAGATGGATGTTGTAAATACTACTTGTACGTACTGGATTTTACTGTAAGCTTCTCTTCGCCTTACTAGGTTTAGCCTAAGTTGCCTAAGGGTTAAACCTGTAGGGGAAATAGAGGTGAAAATTATTATATTATTTTACGTTTAGCCTTATGTGTAAATCAAGGGTTACACATAGGTAAATTGGTCCAGCTGTTTTCCCATGAAATTGTAACTGTCGGTTGTTGCAAACTTATTATTTCATCCGTTGCCAATTCGCACTCGGACAAAGTTTATATGGTTTTTTTTTCGCGAATTTTTGACATTCTGATTTTATTTCCGTGCTTAGATATAATATGCACATGCAGCACACGTAGGTTTCGGTTTAGTATACCCTTTTTGCAACATGCTGTATGCATTGTACACGTATTGAACACCTGTAAAACTTACTTATGGATGCAATCAAAGATTGAGTATTGAGTACATAACTATAGTGTTCGTCCTGTACCCATTCTTATAAGAACAATGCCCGAATGCGCGCGCTTCAAATGAAGCATTCAAACAAATTTAAGTTTCATAAACTTTTCTAATTATAATCTGTGTGTACCTCTATACTTGATCACATTAAAATTAATTTCCTCTCATTTGTTCATGGCTGATGGGCTATAAATTAAAATCGTCTGTACGGTGACAGGAAAATAATTACAGTGATCAATTCAATATAAGTAATAAACTAGTAACGCAAGATCATTAAAAAAACTCAATGAGTAGGTATATTTTCTAACTTATATATACAAAGTTTAATAACACAGCTTTCAAATGCAGCTGTATTAATTTAACTAACGTCATAATCGTATAGATGGTACAGCTGATGATATGGGTTGTAGATTTTTCCCTCCACATGTGTTAGCACTCTGAAATCGTTAAGTATACTGTAATTCTGTAACTTCTGTTACTAAACTTAATAATATACTGTAATAAAACTTTGGTTTCATACTCGTTACAGGGTATTAGTATCTTTTAAAAGTGTCCGCGAGGTGCATTTCCCATTATACATTTACAATTCTTTCAACATTTTAGTTACATGGCTGTGTTTATAGGTAAATTCATAAATATAAAATCCCTAAATTAAATTTAGAAATGTATCAATGTTTATTGTAATGAAGAAGTTAGTTTTTTTATTTATAGCAAAATTTGTGAACTCAAATACACAGACACCGCCCCTGGCAGCCTGGTATTATGCAAACAAATATTCAGATAAGGCTGTAATGGAAATTATTAATGTGAGCTATTACCCATTCACCTGACCTCTCTAGTCCTTTGAGACCCGAGTACTTTGAAAAGTAGATTAGAAATGGATTAAAATACTAACGAACAGCCCCTGAAAGGTTAATCAACTTTCAATCATTTATTTACGCAATGTAATTTATCTGTAAAAATTAAGTCCCCGTACACTCACGTATATTATATAATTACAACATGTGTATTTTTAGTTCCAAATATTTACATGTCTGGGGTGGGGTTCGAATCCACATCTCTGGTATGAGAAGCGGGCGCTAACTCGACTGAGCTACCACCCACCGCACTCACGCTTTAACATTTCGTATAATAATTATGTTATTCACGCATAAGTTTTGTATTTATAGTAAATTATGAACTGTTTGAATACTTTATTAATTTAACAGATTGATAATTTTAAACCTATAGAATCGTATATTAAAACGGGAAATAGTGCTAATAAAGTTGTTGGCGACCCCAATAGCATGTGTTTCAAAGAATTGTAAGGCTACCTCCAACGTACCAAATACTTGGAATAGCTACTACAGATTAAAGCTAAGAACATACCTTGGCGATTCAGGGACCCTATCGCGAAGTCAAAACGAGGTGACATTTACGAAATAATAAGTGTCAAATGTAAGAATCCAAAATCGTTGTCAAAACAAGTTAGCGATAGCCGGGAGAGAACATACATACAATGCTTTTACGAAACTGAATAGCAGCCACAACTACAGTTGATAGTTACTCATAATTTACTCACAGATGTAGCTACAATAGTATCGACAGTATCGTGCAAGTTGGAGCCGGGCAGCCGGTGTAGCCAGATAGATGCGGCAAATCAGTACAAGTAAACACTGTGGAGTTTGGAAAGTTTTGCCGTCGGCTTTGCCCTAATCGTTTCATGAATTATCATCCTCATTTTGAGCCTTTAACTTTAAAACGCTTTATTATATTATACCACGGTATCGACAAACCAAAAATGACGTTTAGAATGACGATTTCTTTGACCCCTTTATACTTATTTCAGGTATAGGTATCTCAGTAGCGTAGTACAGACATTATGGGGCAGAAACGTGACCCCTCTCAGAGTGACAACGCTACTGGAAGAGGTCAGGTTTTTGTACCTAATACTGTACCAAATCAAAGACCTTCAGCATGTTTTACAGAATATGGCCCGAGCTTCGTGCCACATGCTATGGTGTTGTTTATGAAAAAGTCATTTCCACCATTTTCCTCAACCTCGCGTGCAATCAACATCACTTGGGCAGTGTAAGATTTTTTCGTGTGCATTTATACTCTAAATGATAGGTATTGTTTATTTGTAGTTACCTAATCTGTTACAACACAACACATATAATGTTTTAGATATTGAATAAGAGAATAAGAATCTTGCTGCCTAATTTCCACTTTGATGGCCACTATCGAATGCATCTCTTGCCTAATTCCTAGACACTAGACAGTATTAGTTATAATTATCGTTTCATTTGCCAATTGGTAAACACTCCATCTAAGTACCTAGATATTACAAAATAAAAGCGCTGATGTTAGTTCAAAACAAAAGAAAACGTAAAATTGATATTCCCAAGGCTACCGCTAATTTTATAAAGTAATCTTTAGCTAATCTGATATGAGCCCTCGGCTTGCATTTTCCAGCATGAATTATGAAATGGTAAGACCTAACCGAGTAAATTGCCCCTTTCAGAGGCCAGCTCCGTAATTATAACCTACTAGGGCTTCCGGGAATACGGACAAACTTACCGTTACACATAATTATTAGTTAGTTTAAGGTTTACATACATTTTGTATAATCTATTGTTATAAATAATGATTATCGTTGAAGGACATTTTGCCCAGACACGAGGCGACATGGGGTTTATCGGCACATTATACATGCGGGTCAGGAGGAGCCAGCTTATTACTTACTTAGAGGTCATACTCTTGTTAAGGTTAACTTTCAGGGCACAGCTCAGCACAAAAAGGTTTTCAAGTGCCCCCATAAATAAATAAAACGTATGTATGATTCATAAAAGAACGTATTCGTAATCGCAAAAAACTCTTTGCTGATTAAGTATATAAAATATTCGTACGTAAGCAAATATATGATCGTTGTGAGAACGTTTTCAGGGAGTCGTCGTCCGATAGTATACCTAATGAAAGATTCAACCAACCACAGTACGTTTATTAGTGTTATTACATAGAGTCCTCGGTTATGGCGGTTCCTTCCCGCACGAGTTTGTTCGAAATACCCTCCACCCTGTTATTTCCTTGCTTTTACTACGAAATCAGACTTTCTTCGCTTGTTATATTCTAAATATATCCATCAATACATTGGCGTTCTATTTACTCAATAAATATAGCATGATTCAAGCGGTGGATTTATTCAGTTTGATATGGAAGCGACATCAGCATCATAGGTATTTTGGTAATCGGATAATTCATTTTCCTACCTGTACCTAATTACTTCTATACCGCCGTCGAAATGGACTAAATCATAGAAACGAAAATCTTTGAGCAAAAGAACCTCACTTTTGGTAAGTATTGGTTATTATCAAGTTAGCATAAGTACCTACATTTTTTTTGCCATAAATTCCCGTATCTTAAGATAAGTTCCTCTATGATCATAATCGGCCTGCGATAGACAAGTTTCTGTTCTACAACTATGAACAGACAAACGTACCACTAGAGCGATTACAGATACAGACTAGTGAAATGAAAAAATCTAATTGAAAATACCTAAAAACTTCAGACCTTCAAGTATCCGGGAAACAGTTTTTCTCCTGCCGACTAACGTTCCTGTTCCGGAGTATTCGAGAGGGCTACGAGGCCTGAAATAATGCGGCCGATGACATGAATTTATTTCCGGGCGGTGTGGCCGTGCACAAACAAACACATAAGTCACCGGCCGGCCCCGCTACGCGCCGATGTGCCGATGTGCTCCAGGGGGGTCACTCTTAGTTAAAAATATGCTCAGCTGCTGTGATACAGGGTCCCAAAGGGCACACTAGCTTAATAATATGCATAGGTCATAATAATCACTGCAGGGCAGCCTCTTCCAGGACTGGTGGCTAACGATTGACAGGCGTGTTGTAGAGTTTAATGACGAATAAAAAAATGTTCAGAGCTACGCTAATCACGAGTCTGTGGCGTTTGTAGTCGTCCTGGAGGTTTAGTCAAGCAATTCTAGTCCTCTTCTGTGACAGTAGCGTAGCGTAGTACCACGTAGTACCTACCTACACTACCTACACCGCCAGTATTGCTATTTTATAATCTAAACAGTACCTAAACTAAGTCAATAAAAAAAATAGAACTAAGTACTATCTAATAATAATAGAGTAAGGTATACATGGTATCGAGTAACACATAGAGAGCTTTGTACTAAAGCTATCCATGTCTAAGCTGTTTGTAATCTATGTGGGGCAGGCGTATAGGATAAATAATTTGGTAAGTAAGTAAGTATAATAGTTAGAATTTAAAAGGAGACTTCCATGACCCCGGAAGCTGGCTGAAGGCATCAAATCTTGCTTGCAATCTGCTGGTATAAAATCTTTGTGTGTCATTAGTACCTACTAGACTAGTATAGTAATTACGCTATTGACATTGTACTGTTTCTTGGTCTATACTGTGATGTGATACTGTTGAACTATACTGTGATAGCCGCCTCGTGAGAACCGACGCACATGCAAACACAAACACGTAACTTTTAGACCAATTTGAGGGAGGATTAATAAATATTAAATCAACTGTGCCTACTTATAGACTTACAAGTAAGCAGATAATTTCGTTTTGTTGTATTGATTGTACTTATTCACCTACCTATAGCTCGACTCTTAATGCTTCGAGGTACTTAAGTTACCTAAATATTTAATACATAGTCAATGATAGATAAACACTAAATATAAATTAAATGTAATGATATATGTTATCATAATAGGTAAAATGTAGCACGTATAACAAAAAAAAATTAAATGTCGGTTAATTTAAATTAAAATAAAAAAAAGTGATTGGAAACATTAGTACCTACTCAAAAAACCAACTGTAAATTTAATAAATAAACACAAGATCTAATTTAGATTTAGAATTGTAATTATCACATTTTATACCGCAATTTTATTCCAGCGACCTGCCGTAAGTAATTATGTTTCGTACTTATTACTTTGGGGCTCAAAGCAATCAATCAACGACAAACAAGAAAGGCCTAAACCTAGCCTACCCGTTTTAACAAAGCCAATTGCAAGTATCCGTCTTTCTAATTCTAATACCCTGGGTACGCTACGCTAAGCCGCGCGTCGAAATGAAAGCGGGTGGCCAACTGGCCATCAATTGATTCACCACAAAAAACTTTTTGAAGCCTTTAATTTTCCCAGCCGTTAATTTGCGCGACCGATTCAAAGGCACGCGGCTATTATTAAATGCGTAAATTGTCTAACAGATGTAGTGAACGACCGGCGCCGCCGCCCGCCGGTTGGTTTAAAATGCAATGAAATTTCTCTGAGAGTGGCTGCCCCCTGGCCGTAGTGTGCAGCCGCTGCCTGTTTGCCCATCGGTTCTGAAATCATGGAGGCTTTGTTTGGCTACAGGTTACGTAAATACCTTTTCGATTAGCCAATAAACGAATGAAAACTAGCCGAGCTTTTTAAACTAACAGTTTAGTACTTTATTCTGATCACTAGTTACTTTCATAAAATCAGTCAATATTGTATTCGAAAGTAATTACCAGTCATCGGTAGATAAAGTTGTTGAAAGTGGTAGTTAATGCGTTCAAAACGATGATCCATTAATAACATTTACATCAGTTTAGTATTAAATCCGGCACTCCGGGCGACCCCACGCCACAGAATTTCTGATCGAATGTTTATCCGACCCGGATTTATACTTTTGAAACAAAAGCTTCAATTTAAATAACAGATTGAATATAAACGAACGGCCAAGCCAAAACACACATCGGAAATACAAATCTATTCAGAAAGAATATTTAAATTGCCCAATTAGTGGTGGAGGGATAGTTAGTTTCGGACATGCAAAGGATAGGAGCTTTTGTAAGGAGCCCCGCTTTTATGAATATCAATTGAGTAGCTTTTAGAACGTATAAATAGGCTACTCGCCCGCAGTAGAAGGCTTTATAATGAATAAAGACACCCTGGGCCACCGGTCACTGAGACTGCTGTGTCAACACAACGCGAGTCATCATCATCAGGAAGAGTTTTCAGTTTCTGTTTGTTCATTCTCAAACGAAGCCGCTCCCTCATGACTACAGGGCATGCCTGGAGTAATGTTCGGCCAGTTTCTTGGAACCAAAAAGAATATAATAAACCTACTTATTACTTTACTTTCAACTGAAAAAGTACGTTACTTTCTATTCCAGACAATTATTTAGTACAATTAATAATACTTTTGTGTGAACAGTCTGCATACACTACCTATATAGCTAGATACTAAACAGATATGCCGCTAACTCTTTTTCCAATTTGATTTATAAAATCCTTCGGCCTGAATGACTGAGAATCAACGCACAGCCGAAACTAATGAACGTATTCTGTTTAACTTGCAGTGATCGTTCTTTTTGTGAGGTAGGCACCTGCTAATAAACGATTTTCCCAAAAATGACCCCTAAAGGGGCGCAAAGTTTACATGGGATAACTTGATTCCTTCTGTCATATTATGTTGCTCAAGATGTTGTCAGAATGTACTCAGCAGCGGCATAATTATCACAAAGCAGGTAACACTCGCAGCACTGGGCGTCCCGGCGTCGCATCTAACGCAGAACCCGACTCAGTAACGCAACACTTTGACATCAAAAAGTGGGTAATGTAGTCACGTCGCAGACTCATTATTTTTTGCGAAGCTAGAAGGTGGCTTAATTAAGGCGGGACCTCGTGAAAGGGACCTTTCAGCACTCTTACGGGAGACAAATATAGTGCCTGAAACTTTGACGTGGGGCACTCTGGGGCAATAGTTTAAGGTTGACGTGTTGGTATTTAATTAAAAAGTTAACTAAAGAAACTTGGAAAAGAAATCAACGTAATGACCACTTTAGTTTTCATCCGTTTCTGGCCCTTGTAATTATTATGAGATAGGAATATAACATCATATTTTTAATTAATTTGTAATTGAAACAAACGATGCACTACGGCTAGTGCACGACAATAAATACTTTAACACCCTGATCTACTTAAGTATATTGCATTCAATCTAAAATTTAATACGGTAGCTTCATCGCCTTAAGCGAGAGTCAACAGAGTTTTTCCCGCTAAACCATCCCCGGGGAAATACCTGGTGATTACGACCCATCTCTTCATTGTCTCTACTCGCACCGTAAAATGGTTTGCCTCTAATTCAGCACGTTTTTAATCAACATTCCCAAATTTTTGGGGACGTATACCTACCTACCTAAGTTTTTGTCTCTTACCTTTAAATTCCATAAGTAAGCATTTAAAAAAAAATACTCCTCCTGTAAAGTGCTTTTCGAATCTATTCAAGAAATGAGTTTATTATTAAATTTATTTGAATATAAGAGCCGTAACTTTTATTTTATGGCTTTGAAATCGACTTTATTGTTAAAGTTAGTCTATTATTGCACTAGCCCAACAATAGCAGCCAAATCGTCATACAAAAAAGCATAAAACAAGACTACCTCGTTAAATATTTATAAAATGTCATAAAGTAGTGAATGTTTTACCTGAACCTCCTTTGATACGACTACTAAATGAATTCGACTGCAGCATTTAACATTGTCGTAAGTGAAAAATCCCTACTTTTCAGTAGAGCCGTTTTAAGTTTTAAATATGACTAAAATAGTTCTAAAATTTACATTACTCTATCTATCTTAACCAAATTCGGCATGGTGACTTAGTTTTAAATGTGCCACAAGGTAGTAAGATAAAAAGTTAGTATTTTTGATAGGAAAGGTGAAAAAAGGCACATGTGACATTATTAACCGTCAAATCCCAGATTAACTTTGTCGGAAGAGTTAGATCCAACAATGTTAACTGGACTTAGTATTGTAAATTTTGTTGGTAGTGGGAGATTCAACAATGTTCACTGCACTTAGTACTCTAGATTTTGTCGGAAGTGGGAAATCCTGCTATTTTAAGTGGACTTTATATTCTTTGCGATGTCGGATTGATGCTTTCCTGAATCAATTTTTCTATGAACATTGTAGTTTTCCATTATTTTGTTTCTATTTTCTAAGATAAATTTTAGTTATCAATTATAATAATGCAACGATAATCTGCTTATAGTTTTCGACACAAAACTGAATGTCGCAGTTTCTTAAGGCATGCGAAGAACGGGAAATTCGGGAAACTTCGTCACATATTCTCCTCGGCCATTCCTCAGAGCCTGAAGACAAAAGTGTTCAGCCAGTGCGTCCTGCCAGTGAGGACGTATGGTGCAGAGACCTGGACACTGACGGTAGGACTGGTCCACCGATTTCAAGTCGCTCAGCGTGCAATGGAGAGAGCAATGCTTGGGGGTTCTTTGATAGGTCGTATCAGAAATCAGGTTATCCGTCAGAGGACTACGATTACCGACATAGCTGTCAAAATATTCAAGCTGAAGTGGCAGTGGGTTGGTCATATCTGCCGAAGAATCGATAACAGTTGGGGTAGACGAGTTCTCGAGTGGGGACCACGAACAGGCAGACGCAGGGTGGGACGCCCTCCTGCCCGCTGGACCGTAGGCGGGTAGCCGGTAGTGGTTGGAGGACCGAATCTTGTGGCGCTCATTGGGAGAGGCTGCAACTGAGATTTACCAACTCCTCATTGAGTGCTGGTGTTGCGGTACAGTGCCAGGTAACTGGAGCGGAGCGGTCATAGTTCCTTTGCATAAAGACAAAGGCTCTCTCCAGGTCCGCAACATTTACCGTGGCATCAGCTTCTTGAGTATCGTTGATTCTGTATGCAAAAATATTGATTAAAAGGGTAGATAGGGAGACAGAGAATAAAAAATCTTGGATGTGTGGGCATGGTATTTGAAGAAAGGGAATGGGATTTGTGGATTACGATCTTATCACTACGAAATGTCATAAATAGGTACTGGCTTAACAGAGTTCTGTGCCTTCTTAGATGTAGGGAAGGCTTTTATAGTAAGGAGGAATGATTTTGAATTGACGCGACCACTGGGATCGCTTTAGGAACTTTGACTTGCGTTAGGATAAATATAGCCTTCACTGACTGGTTTAGCATCCACAGGGGTGTTAAGCCCTGCTTAATGTGTGCTTCGCCTTGGCTGTTTAATCTATTTAAAGAAAGTTATGTTAGGGATATAAAAGGTGATAAAGAGGATTGCGAATCGAAAAGTTACTTCTTAAGTGCACGCTGTATGCTGACAATTAAGTCTTGCTATCATCGTCGGTAGAACAGCTGCAAAAATAAGTAACTTTCCGGTATGTTGTTTAAAAATTAAGGGAATGAAAGGCAAAAGTAATGATGTTTGAAAGAGATGAAACAGTGACTGAGTGTAAGATCACGATAGAGAATTAAAGAGCACAGCAAGAGAATGAGTTTGTATTGTTTGGGTAGCCTGTTAACGAGAGATGTAAGGGGGATATTGAAAGTGAAAGTGGGAAATCAGATAAATTTATTGGAGCCTGGAACTCTGTAATGAGGACTATGAGGAGTAAGAAAGTGTCTCAAAAAGCTCGTTTGGATGTTCATGAGAGTGTTGTTCCCTAAGCTGATGTCATTTATTATTGTTATCACTAAAGATCTAGCATATATTGCAGCTGTACAGTAAGAGGCTGAGAAACAGTATACAGTGCACGTGACTGCACTAGTTCATCTTCAAATCCATTAGGAATTTTATTGACGGTTGTTATCCGAAAAACAACAAATAAAATAATAAAATATCCTTATCCTGCCCTTAGTAAATTTACAGTAAGAGGCCTTTCTTACTAGGCCATGGTCACATCAGCAACTACGTATCCAAGCAGTCTATGGAAATGTATGGTATTAGCGACGATGCCACACCGTCGCCAAGTGAGTTAGGTACCATACATTTCAATACTTAAAGCTTGGACACATTGCTGGTAACGCGGTCAATGAGGTTCTAGTGAGGCTGGGCTCTAACTTTTATAGAGAGCCGGTCGAGATTTTACAACGTTTACAGAAAATAATGGTACAGTGTACCACATCCAACACAATAGTTTAACATTATGTACAAATAACAAGGTTGGTTCTTCCATATCCAACAATCACAAGGGAAAGAAGAACAAATAATAAAGTCGGTAATACCATATACAACAGTAGTACTTGAAACGCAAGCAAGTAACAATGTGGGATGTGGTACATCCGACTCAAAATTAAAATGATGCGCAGTTAATACTGTTGGATGTGCCGTTTGCTACAATGTTACCTGTTCAGTACTGTTTATACAACTTCCATACGAAAATTTTAATAAAATATTAATTGTTAAAAAAATACATTGTATTAAGCAAGCATGTTAATGTGAGATGCTAAAATAATATATATTTGTTTAATTGCATCCGTTTTAATGGAACATGTTTGTCTTCAATTTCTGTCATACATTGTCTTGAGATCTTTACCCGTTCCTTGATACACTAAGTCTGTCATTATTTAGAGCAAGACATTATAGTTTCATTATTTTCATAAATTAATTGGTCTTAAAGACCACATAATAAAATTGTATCACGCAACTTGGGCTCATCCCGCAAACATGGCGGGAAGTGGTAGATACGACCGGCCGCCGTGTAGCAACATACTTACCGACAGTGTTAAACGGTCGCTATGAACAGATCCGACTTTTTTCCACAAGAAAAATCGGGAAATATTCATAATTAAGAGCTGAAACTTTCCTAACACCTTCCTTATTGATATAATGACCTTCTAGTGCAATAATCTGAAAAATGGCCAAAAGTCAGTTACGACATTGTTAATTGCTACAGTTTTGGCGCTAATAAGCATGGCGGCACTTAGAACGGGAGGTCTGTTAAATAACTTAGCTAGTTTTCACTCTGGCGGAAGAGCTCCTAAATCGGATATAAGTGAAGTTGCCTTGATGTGAAGCCCGGCGACGCGACTACACGAATTTAAACACTTGGCTACTGGGGGGTTACTCTATATCACGGAAAAATAAGTTTCGGAGCGCTGCTGCGCGAGCCACGACTCTATCTCGTTGTATTAAACGTGCCAATTGCACGACCGCTTTCGTTCGTTCGTTTTTCGTCATAATAGAGTAACGCTTTTGACGTGTATGAAAACTTTCCCACTTTCCGGCAGCCAAGTTAGTTAACTGAGAATAATACCCATACAAATCTCATCTGTGAGGACTGCATTGAAAGTGGTGACATCAAAAGCGATAAATTGATGTGCCAATCATTTGTCTAGTATCGTATACATCGTAGTTATACCCAATAGATCAAAGAGTTTCAAATATTGTGAACTAGGATATTTTATATGGACCCTGTGCCAATCGAATAAAGGGGCTGTCATACAGTTGCATACTTTTAATAAAATTGTTTGTCTGTCTGTGACCAAGAGCGAACCTTTTTGTTGTTGATTCAGAGCAGAGGTGATTTCAATTCAATAAAATCATGTAATCTGTTCAAAAGTTATACGCTTTTGGTTTGAATTTTCAGGCATTTTTTAACTTCGTATACGTTCATAAAGCACAGTTCGGAGAATCGGTAATGTTTTCAGTAGTGCTCGGTTGCTGACAGGAATTATTGAGCTACAAACAGTCGACACCTGGTTAAAGCGGCGGCTGTGGGTACAGGGGGGTCACTCTACCTTTATAAAAAATAAAACGAAGCCGAAAATTGGTGTGCGCTGATGTGCTATCCACAAGTATATGCCGTTTAAAATACCGGTTGCATGAAAGCTCTTGTTCGTTAGTTTCTAAACCTAGAGTAACCCCTGGAACAGGTGAATATGCCGGTGGCGGCGGCACTCATTGACACGAGCGATGCAAATAGACACGGCGGCGAATGTTCTACACAATCCACATAGTACGTCGTTGTTGACGTACACGTGTTGTGTTGTTTTGTACGTCAACTTCCTCTAGCTACGACTTGCAGTTTGCTTTTTGGAATTCAATGGTCATTAAGCGATCTCAAAATGCGTAATACGAACGCAACGGTTTGTTAAAAGTTTGTGTGTCGTTGTCAAATGTGTTGGCTTAATTAAGCTATAATCAGAATGCTCCGGACGTAAAGTCTCGGCGTAGTGGGAGTGATATTTCAAGCCTCCTCTGATTCTTTTGGCTTATAACTTTTACGTCAATAGTAAATAATGTAAATATTACTAAATATTGGAATAATTGTAAAATAGAACTTTGTAAATACATTTATAAGTTGGTATTTAAACATTTATCAAATACGCGCAAAGCATTTACTCTCCGGCTAGAGCTTAAAAGCTTCATTTATTCAAATAACTTCCAACAATGCTTGATAGTGTGTATGTTATTCCGTCAGACCGAAATTCCCTTTGTCCGTCTGTCTATTTACCATGACAAAGGCCACGTTAGGCCAGGTTTACTTAGCCAGGTTTGATCAAGTAAGGGACTTGTTTGTTCAGCAATCGTGCGCCGAACTGGGAAATACTTACAGCTCCCGAAACATCCGTCTCCATTACGCATATTACGTGAACACTTTATTACAATCTAGACGCGCCACTGTCTACAGGGTGTTGCAAAAAGGGTATACTAAGCCGAAACCTATTATTTTTTTTCGAATTTTGAAATTCTGATTTCAGTTTCGGGCTTAGATATACCATGCTGCACATGTAGGTTTCGGCTTAGTATACCCTTTTTGCAACACCCTGTATAAGTTTCAGCGGTCGCAGCATGGAAATGGCATTTCTTTCAAAGCAATGCCATTCACATCGATTGATTTTTATGTGCGCAGGACTCACGCCCATTATTTTTTATTAGTTGTCTCTCGGGCGGGTTTAACGGCACTGCAGATTTACAAGTTTACAGTTTATTGGTCGGAGCTGGAAATAACAACAGATTAGAAGTTATGGGTAAGTCATGTTTATTACTGTTTCCATATGTTTTTCATAAAATACTTGCACAGCATGTATGAAAATATACTTAATTTGCCTTTACCTATTGGTTTTTTTCTATTTAAAATAAAGAATACCTACGTACTTATCGATAAACTTATACTTACTTATAAAGCTATCATCACATTGGTCGTGTAGTGAGATGTATTGCTTAGTACTATTTATCACAGGCCCTTAACGCCGATTCCATAAGGCGAAGCACTATTTGTTGTGAAATAGTAATTTCCTTTTGTCCTGAAACAACGGTACAATACATGATGATAGGTCAAATAGGGTATTTATATTCAGAAAATAGCAAATAAATAGAAAGAATGTCGAAATTCTTAGCAAAGTTATGTTAGTTATGTAGTTTCATTGAGATTTTTAGCGTCAAACTATAATTAAAGACGTTGAAGGTTACAGAAAATTATCACTGTAACGAAACCTATAAGTAGTTTCTACCGAGATGATGGCTTTCAATTAACCACAATGAATAATATATTTTTAAGAACTATTGCCAGCGCGTTTTGCCTTCCTTTGAAACATTATGAAGTAGCATCACCAATTTGTATGAATTCAACTCACACATTATGTCTTCTTTCTCCCAACACCAGCGTGACAGCATTTCTCTCGCTATCGGAGTAGTTCTTCCACACCCGGTAGTTCTTGGCGTGGCTGCCGACGATGGACCCTGGGTACCGGAGGGCGTCCGCCAGGAGCTGCCAGCTGCGGTTGTGGTTGCAAATGTCTGAGGAGGAGAAAAAAAAATTGACAAAAAAATTTAGCGAAATTGCTTCATGAAAGAAGCGAACAATCAAACAAGGTAAATTCCTTTTGAATTCTTAATGACGCTAATCTGACTGATAATCAATCCTTTCACCACACTACGGTGACAAACCCAAGTGTAGCTCTCTTGTGTTTGTCAAACCCGACAAGATAAGAAGAAGTCAATGTAGAACCTTCTCGTTAGAGAAATATTAAGTATGTTCATTGTGTAGAACCCTCCCAGTTTCTTATCTGGTCCTAGAATTACGATCCAGAAAAAATCGATACATACGCCTACCTTCAGGTGAGAACATCGGGTGTGGCTTGTTGTCGCATCCCGGCTGCCACACGGGGCCGTTCCTGTAGTTAGGCCAGAAGTCCACGGTGCCGGTGGATCGCTTGTAGCCGTATTTACTGGGGTCGGAGTGGATGATGTCCACGTATGAGGCTGATCCCGCGTGTAGCTTGCCTGCCAGGTGCTTCCCTTCGAAGTCAGTGCTGGCCGGGTCTAAGCCCGTTATCCTGGAAAATACAGTTTGTATGTGAAGAGATTATGTTTTTAAATAACCTATCTATGCTATTTATTTTTACTGCCTCTGTGGTCTAGTGGTAGAAGCTTCGCTTCATGTCCCAGAGGTCCCGGGTTCGATTCCCGGGTGGGACCATCAATTTGTGTTTCTAAATTGTGGTTCTAAGTTTGGTTAGGACATAGAAGGCTGATCACCTGATGTCCGAAACAGTGAAACGATCCATGCTGTCGGATGGGCATGTAAAGCAGTCGGTCCTGCGCCTAGCTCTCTCCAGTCGTGTCGGTCAATCCGTCCCATTGGGCTATGAGAGTGATGGAACAGAGAGTGCTCCTGTGTACTGCGCACACACTTGGGCACTATAATCTACTCCTGCGTAGATGGCTGATCTCAATTGAGATTGGCCGCCGTAGTCGAAACTTGGCTAGGAGGACATTCATTCATTATGCTATTTGGAGATATTTCACATTTCATTGTAGGTATGTTCTGTTTGTTTACTTCGGTTAATTAATTTTACAAACTATGTATTTCATAACTGACCCAGACCAATTTAATTTAACTACAAACATGAAAACTCATAATTCACGCTTTTAACTTCACTGCAACTAGCACTACATTGTAGCCACAAGGTCCAAAACTGCCTGCACTCACCATCCAACTTCCACGCCTCTCGCTATTAAGTTGTTCCCGGCGATGCCAAAGAGTTGTGCCCCTAGAGAGTGTCCGACTAAGTGGGTTCTGCCTAGGTCCAGCCCGGCCGCCTGCAAAGTTCTCAATACATCCGCGAACCTCGCCCCCAGCTGGAAATTAATAAGTTTCAGTGTGAAAATTAACGCGTTAGAATGTAAGTGTTACTCTTACATTTTCGTTTTATAAGCGCGCGTGAGAAGCTGATTGGTGAGTGGTAATATTCGAATTTGTCGTGATTAGGTATACATATAAGGGCATTCTATCATATTTAAGTTTATTTAAACCAATAACTTTGTTGCATTTATTTTGGTGGACCCAGAGGGGTCAATGACGAAAAACGATGTTTCGGAGCGCTGCTGCGCTCTATCTCGTTGTAGACAGCTCTCTTTCGTTCGCTTTTCGTCAGTATAGTAACACTCCAGTATCCGTTTACGATCATTTACCATAACCACATTACACAACCACCAAAACTCCAACACAAGTCACGTCGAAACATTCATATTCAAAAATACAGCTGAAAGACCACCGTTTCGGGGTCAATTCCACGCACCTTTCTCGCATTAGGAGCGGCCCAGTTGAGGTATGAGTTGGCCATGGAGGGCCGCGTGTGCGCCGCCTGGTGCCGCCAGTCCAGGAGCACCACGTTGCAGGAGCCTCGGGACAGGTACGCCGAGATCACCCCCCGGATCGCGGGGCCGCCTGGGTGCCCTGCGAATGGTATTGGGAATACACTCATGTGCAATGCAAGAGTCGCAAGCAATAATAAGCAATCTGCCATAATGCCATTGACGTCATGTACTTGTAAATGTAGCTGGAACTTTTTCATTGCACTTTAGTGTATTTAGGTATTAGTGTTATATTTGTACCTCCAAACCGCCTACACTTATGGTAAAAACTATTGTATCGGAATAGGTCCATGTGCTGCATTTTTAGTTAGCCGGATCTCGTTTTGTTAGCTATACTATACAATAAGGATCGGTATTTAATAGTATGTACTTAAGGTATTAGCTATGATGATACAATGTTATTGTACAGTGAAACAGGTACCGGTAAGTATTCTCTTCGAGTATGCCAGGACTCTTAAAGATCATGAACTGGAACGTATATTCAACTCTGGCCGTCTCTATAAACACACTTCTAACCCTACTTATTTAACATACTTGTTGAAAAGGTTGTTAATACCTACGTTAAATATCGCTAACAGTTAGGAATTAGGACTATTACTTAGTGTTTTCATATAAAATAAAAAAATACCGGTAAATCCGTGGGCAAAAATAACCGTATCCAGGTTTCTGTCGAATCGAGAACTTTCTAAGAGAAGTTCTGCTTCAACGAACGGTATTTCGGAGAACTCTTCCATAGACCTGCACAACAAAAAGTTAACATTACTTACCTGCTGCCACTACACGGGTTCGTTGTCGACATAGATAAATGTATTTGTATCGTCATTCGCCATAAATACTGCGCTGGTTGGTGGGACGCGCATTAAACGACGCGTTTATCGACGTCGATAACGAACCCATGTAGCGACCGCTGCTATAAAGTACCTCAAACAATCAGTATGTCACACAAATTACTTAACCCATATAAGTGAATACAGATTAGATTCCGTATCTTTGAGCAAAGAGAAGATAAACCTCACCCGTGGTACAGCCGGAGCTTCGCATCGTGGTCAGGGTCGTCCTCACACAAACCTGCACACAGACAAATGAACTAGCAACAAACTAACCAAACAGAGGGGTCACTCTAGGTTACGAAAAACGATGTTGTGATCCGCTGCCGTTGAATTAAACGTGCCGATTGCATAACAGCACTCATTTGTTTGTTTTCTGTCAAGCTAAAGTGACCCTACTTGCTACCGGTGAGTAAACGTACATAAGTGGACGGCTGCGGTGTACTGTTGCCTGCAGTTTGATTTGGCATTTGTACTCAAATTAAACTTGGCGAAAACTGACTGCGGCCACTTGCAGTGAGATAACTTTTAATACTAGACCCTGAAATCCTGAAAGCCTGAAATACCTGGCCCGGGTTTTATTGTATTACCTATTTACAACTTGAAGTGGATCATTTTCTTTCTATAAGAATATTTTATCTGTATCTCTACTTTTTCCACTTCAATAATAAACAGCGCATCTCGTGCTCGGGAAAATTTCTTAAGTTTTTACTGGGAAATGGGTTGGTAATATGTATCCCTCTTGATTATTATGTACTCGTATATGCACTGAGCCTTCAACTCAAGTTCAGATTGAATAACAATATTCAATGTATCTACTATACTATATTATCAAAACTACATAACTTTTTTGTCATGTCACAATTTCACCAGTATAAGTAAAATTTTGCAAACGAGAAAACGTGTACTATTTGACACAAACGTTCATTTAGTTCATTAGCAAAAACATTACAAAAATTGCGCATTGCACATAACAAGTTGAGGTAATTAATTTCAAAGTAATATATGTCAATGTAGATATTTAAAAATGATAAGAATGAAATAAACATTAAATGTACTTACATGTTTCCAATACCAGTGAAATCACAATCACGCCACTTATAAACGTCAAGCGCATTTTAATTATTCACGTCACTACCAAACTTTTCCGCCGTTTCGGCGTTTTATATAGGGGCTGGTATCTGTAGTTTTACTTTGTTTTAGATATAATACCTATATAGGTTTTTTTATTTATTACATGAAGCACCTTGACACAGCGGGCGTAGATATAGTTCTGTTATTTTATTTGTTAGAGTTTAAGTTTTACTTACTGTATGGTCATATGGTTGCTAGTATTAGTATCGGGTGTCGCTTTCACAATCCTTGTTGAGTGTGAGGTGGTTAAGCTACTACACTACTGCGCCGTTGTATGTATGAGTCAATATTGTGTTGAATTTTCTATATTTGTGCGAATGTGAATGGCTTTTCCATTCAGTTTTTTTGGGTTAAATTTCACTTTGTATATTTTAAACTTAAGATTTGACAGTAATAAAATTCTATTTAATATATTTGAACCTCAGCTCCGTAGGAAATCCTTTGTTTGCCACTTCTAAGTTACTTTTTTCATGGTATAATTAGTACTTACCTTATATTTCATATTCCAAAATGACCTATATACCTAATTATATGTTTATGGAAACATTAATACTTGAAAAATCTATACATTAAATGTTAGTCAAATGTAGGCACTTACTAGCTTTATCTTTTTCATAAATACTACAAAGACAAACCTACATTAATCATCAAAAAGAAGTCCTGTAACCCTTTCGAACCTGAAT
Organism: Plutella xylostella; assembly: GCF_932276165.1. Classification (NCBI taxonomy): domain Eukaryota; kingdom Metazoa; phylum Arthropoda; class Insecta; order Lepidoptera; family Plutellidae; genus Plutella; species Plutella xylostella. Next base: position 6,476,383 of record NC_063992.1, on the reverse strand, counting down.
GATACAAATGTGCGCTCGATTTTTTAGAAATTCTACTTTAGCGTTAAACTTATTTCACCGCGTGGAACCGAAACGCATCGTTTGTGCGTATCGTTGTAAAGGACTAAAAAAATTGTGGTTGATATTTGAAATCAGATGGCCTGTGACAGGCAAAGAAATTGGCGGCGTTCCTTGAACCTGATAGCGAGCGTGTTTAGGAATTAATGTAATTTTGCTGTTTTAGCTAATTTTCTTCACATATTTTATGCTACATTGTAATATTAAAGTCTTATATTTGTTGTTGGCATAGTAAAGTTTGCACAGCACAATGATTCCGTGATATTTTTTGTCCGACAAAACTGAAACGCACAAATGTGCGGTTCAGGTTCAAAATGTACAAATGCACAAAATTGCATGAGGTAGTTTTTGTCATAATAATAGTTCTTTTCGTTCCATGAACCAATTCCATGGGATCCCAGACAAATTGGAAGGCGTTCATGGGCCAAATTATTATGTAGGGATCCGTTTGACAAAATTAATCTATATGAAATGTGACACCAACCGACGATATTCCCTGCTTAGACTATAGAAGTAAACCCAAAGAAACCCCCCAGTTAGTGCAGGACTATTCTAAGATATGGAGAAAAGAAATAAAGGGTTATGGAATGGGTGCTAAATGGACTGGGTAACTGGGACTATGGAAGGACTATGGCTCCTGTCTGAACTATATATTTCGCACATGGATAAAAAGGCAGGGGGTGACTTGCACACACAGCCAATGAACCCCCACCCCCCCAAAACAGTCGCTAGCACATTACAGTGACGTAGCAGCAAGGGGGCAACATGACATGAGGTACTAAGGATGGAGAGGGATTCCACAGCCCTCAGAATAATCAAGTTATGGGTCAAGATCTCTACAATACCTTACTGGGTAACACATCCTTCTTTGAGCATTTCTGCTCTAGCGAAACACCACTCAAACCAGCCAAGCAAGGCGTGGGAGATCCTGTTCCTCTTCAGTGTTCTAGATAACCAATAAAGGCAAGCCAGAGACGAGGAACAGGGGTTCTCCGTAGATTCTGGTGGGTGGAGTCCCTAATGCCCAACAGCTGGCCAGAAGCTGCCCTGCTCCTTTATGATTATCATTATTATTATTATTTTCAATATATGCTGAAAATTAAGATTTAAGCTAATAATGATTTATTTTTAGTATTGTACCTCAATATGCACTTCGCTTTCATATTTCACGTCTTAAATATGTTATTTATGTTTCGGAATTCAAAACTATATTATTATCATTAGATTTAAAAAAATAGGCAAAAAACCAATTTTTTTTAAAGGTTTTATAATATTGTTGCAATGATTGATTTAAGAAAGTGTTTAATAGATATTTTCTGTTTTTTATTTCAGTCAATTAAATAGGTATCCTAAGTAAAATATGGTAATGCACAAATGTGTGTAAGTGGTATTGAAACCCAGATAGCACGAACGTGCTATGGCTTTTCCGGGAAAACGGAAAATGCATGATTTTTTTTATTACTTTTCCCTAGCCCTTTTAGGCATAAAAGGCAATATTATGCAAAAAAAAATAAACTATGATAGAAAAAAAATCTCAGGTTCGAAAGGGGTAAACGACATTTCTATTTGTAATAATAAATGATGTTTGATTTCCAATCCATCCGTCGTTTGACATTTCATCGATAACCAACCACTACACGACTTGTTTTGTTACTTTTTACCCGCTAACGACATCGACAATTTGATAGGGGTAATACGATCATTCAGCACATCCTTAACATTAATTAAGCTGTCACTAAAAACCTTTAACTTTCTCTAGTATTCAGCGTTTAGTGGCAGTGGGCACAGTGGTGGTCACATCTGTCGAAGAACCATTAACCTATGGGTTAGGGGGAATTTAATGTAGATTTAGCCCTCCGGCTAGATGGGTGTTAATATTACGGGCAACTAGATAAGTCATAATTATGTTTAAATTCAAAACAAACTTTAATCACAGTTTACAATTTCCCCGACTCCACCATGTCTCTCAACTTATTCTTCTGGACCTTCCCTGACGCGGTTTTCGGATAACTCTCCACTGCCTTGTAGATCCTGGGCACCTTGAACTTGTTGAGCGTCTGCAGCGCGTGTGACGTCAGCGCGCGCGCGTCGAGTGACGCCGAGCTGCGCAGGCGCACTGCCGCGCAGATCTCCTCGCCGAGACGCTCGTCTTGCACGCCGAATACCTGGACATAGTAAAGAATAAAAAATAATACACTCAAGAGCTATGAAAAAGTTCCAGTGATTTATATGGAACGTCAATGGCAGGTGGAACATTTTCATTGCTCTTGCTTCGAATCTTGCTTATTTTTTCGGATGAAAAGATCATGTCTAACAACTGAGAATTTTTACCGGCGTTAATGTATGTAATGTAAGGTGCAAATAAACCTGACCCCCCTCAGAAGCATTGTTACTATGAGAGGGGGGTCAGGTTTCTCTGCACCTGACCGTACCTTAACATACGGGCAATACAGTCATTTAGCAAGACTCAAATTTTTCATTGTCAACGTTATTTTCTTTTTATACAGTAAATTTGATGAGGACTATTGCTTGCATCACAGTACTTCTGTGTATTTAGAGCCAAAAATTAGTAGTGCAATAACAATACTTAAGTACCTGGCATTCCAGAACATCCGGATGGCTGCTGATGGCGTCTTCGATCTCTTTGGGCGAGATGTTCTCTCCGCCTCGTATGATGATGTCTTTCAGTCGGCCCATTATCTGCGCGTAGCCGTCTTCGTGTAGTATCACTTGGTCACTGAAAGAAATATCAATACTCAATACCTACTCAATAATTTATTGCATTCATAAGTTTTTTTAAGTATCTTCACAAAATACACGTGGTAATAAGCTGGTATAAATCTTCAATATTATTTACTTATATTATTCAGAAATGATTAATAAAAGAGTTTCGTGTGCTATAAGTACATGGTCAAGATTTCTCAAGAACTTATTCGAAAAAAAAAAACAGAACAACAGATCCATGAACTAAGTACACACACACCGTTCTAACCACAAAGGAGATACTAACCTAACCGGCTCTAAATAAACAAATGAACGCACCCAGTCCGGAGCCAGCCGTCTTCATCAATCGTCTCCCTGGTCTTCTCCTCCTCTCCCCAGTAGCCCAGCATGCGTGCGTAGCTCCGGATGTGCAGCTCTCCGGGAGTACCGAAGGGAACTAGCTCGCCCTTCTCGTTCACCACCTAGGGTGTTGGAGTTGAGTTTGATGATTATAATAGGGACGACCCAGTACAATCATTATTGTAGTTATAGTAAGTAGTAAAATGTTGTATCAAAATATGTATATCTATAAAAATTACCCCAGAGGTCTATTGGTATTATGAATTTTGTAAAAATTACCCCAGAGGTCTAATGATATTATTAATTTTATTATGAACGGCGGTGAATCTCTAACAAAAGGCGGTCTTATCACTAAAAGTGATTTCTTCCAGACCACGTTTGGATGAAAGGATTAATTTTAAGTAGTAGATTTTGTTGAATAGCGAAAAACAAACCTTAGCTTCCGTATGGTCCTGCAAGTGACCAAGGTAGGTCAGTGGTCGTTCAGGGTCCTCGCCCGGCAGAGACTGGAAACTTACAGCGGTGCCTTCAGTCATTCCAAACACCGACTGAAAACGCAAAATTAACTGTTCAGGACATGTAATCCTACGATAAAAAGTATCATCCGGCTTTAGACCCTCATCTCAGTTTTGTTTGATGAAGGTCGGAATCAAAAAAGTCCTAATTAAATCCGGTTAGCTCTGCTAATTTCGGAAAACATTTAAACGTGATCCTGCGAGTTGTGGAAACTTCACTTCATGTTTGATTGAGTTTAACATAAGTAAGTATCTATATGTATTAGATATAAAAAAATATATATGTGTGTTTAAAATTTAGTTACAGTTAAAGCGATGACACACTATATACCATAGCTCTCATATTTGACTTTAACCTCCCATCATCACAACCCATCACTTACTGCTGGGGCACGGATCTCCTTCCGACAGGTTTAACGCCTAGTCCACCACGCTGGCCTAGTGCGGGTTGCTGGACCACTCCCATAAGCAGTGAAAACTCCCACCTTAACCTTCCTAATATTCAGCACATCGGCGAGGTCGGTGACCAGCTTGGGCGTGACGGGGGAGCCCCCGGTGACGGCCACGTCGCAAGCCAGGGTGGCTCCGCGCGACCGCACCTCGTGCACCAGGTCTATGTGCATGGTGGGCGTGCCGTGGATCACGTCGCATCTGGAGAGAGAAGGTGGAGGGTTACTTAGGATGAAATGAGCAAGGCGGAGCGATAGTAGGTGTGTGTAGCAATATGCTGAGGTTTGGGCCGTTTGGGCGCTGTGCTGATGCACCACCAACACTGACTGGTCATGCCTAGTATTATACATACTTTTATTAATTAAGCGTTTTATTTGATCGTGAAGCGCCATGAGCTTTCCACATCCACAACAGTCATACTTTAAATTACACATAGTTCCTCACAATTCCTACACAAATTATTTACACCTTCTTAAAGTAAAATTGGAAGACTATTTCCATTAGGTAACTCTTTATTAAACTAATTGACCTTTATTTTTGCAGGAGTGGGGAAATTTTTTATGAACAAACTACTTCAAGAATCTTCCACTTTACTTCAATAATGCTTGTTACTGTTTTATGACTTTTTAAGCACTTCTAAGGATTCGTGGTACGGGCAGGATAACGACGGCTAACTTCCAAAGATTCCAAGTACATACTTGTTAAGTTATCATAAAAATATGAAGCTATAATTCCAAGTTGCACGAAGGAACTTTAAACTAAGGTCGACATTTGAAACTCCTCTATTTAAAGCCTCTTTAACGCGCTATGTATAATTGTATATGCAGAAATAATAAAGAGCATAATTATTTAATATGCATTTAAAATTGTATAGGTCGGTACTACAATCTCAGTCGTAAAGCTTTCGGACAGCTTGAAAACATCTGACAGTCTCTCAGCACTAGCTTTCTTGTGTTGCGGTCCCCCAACCAGCACTGGGCCTTAGTCGACGACCCAAAACCCTTCCTTCATTGGAAGGCGACCCGTGACCCAGCAGTGGAGAAGTGATGGGTCCTGATGATGACTTACTTCTCTGCCAGCAGCGTGTCGACATTGGCCTTGGGGCTGTAGGTGGGCGAGGGGAACACCAGGGTAGCCCCGTGCTGCAGCGCCGCCGAGATCGTGATCACCACGCCGTACACGTGGAATAGTGGCACCTGGACCGTAGGAACTAATTACGAACGTGACAAAAGGTAAGCGTCAAGCTTTCGGCATCGTACGCAACGGACGCATCGCATTCAGTATTATTTGAATAGATATTCACACAAGTGTGCCAACTTCATCGGCATTGCCAACGCCGTTTCTATGTACCTACATACATGAATATTACATTATGAAAATTCTTTAGGTTCGATATCGATACCGATAAGTGGACGCTTTTCTTAATAAGGGAGATATTTTGTTAGCGCTATTCTAAGCACTATACTGTTTGTAAATATTAGTGTCAATATTGCTTCTTCTTTTTGTAATCTTATGCTTCGATGAAATTATTTGATTGTAAAACTTCGATCAGTAGGTAATGCTTGTTGGTTCTCGGGTAGGCCACAAATGCCCACTGTGTAGTGGATTCACTCTTTGTTACTATAATATTATGATACATATACATTATAAAGTCAAACATACCTGAACACAGATCTTCTTGTGGCCAGTATCCAATTCATTTCGTATTCCAACGGAATACCCATTATTGATAATACCATTATGGGACAATATTGCAGCTTTCGGAGTTCCTGCAATCAGGGACATATGTAATGTAAAAGCTGAAGTATAAAGCTGTAGATAATGTCTGTGAATATGAGGAGATTCAGCCTTAAACTTATATGTAGGTATCATGGGTACAAATTTTAACAATATAGTACTATCTATATACTCTATATTTGGTACCTAATGTATTATTCATCTACAGGGTGTATATAGGTACCCTTTAGATACTGTAAGCTATTTTATTACTGAAACAATATTAGGTAAGTAATATGTAATATAGAAAAAAAAACACAAACCTGTAGTGCCAGAAGTGTACTGAATGTTACAAGCGGAGTCTGGATTGATGAGTTGCACTTCTCTGCTTATCCTGTTTATATCTTCCATTGGAGCTAAAGCTAATAGCTCATTAAATGCGAACACTCCGCTGAAAAAGTGAGATTTAAATAATATTAAAATTCAAGTATTGATCCAATTATTATAATGCAATAAAATTTAATTATTGCAAGCCAAGCTCGATGCTCTCAGCCAAGAGGCGGCGAAAATAGGCCTGAAAATTAACATCCGGAAGACCCAAGAGATGCGAACAGGTGTGCAGAATATGACCCCGCTGCAGATTGGTGGTGAGGCAGTGGAACGCGTTCACAAATTTACCTACCTCGGCAGCGTTGTCTCAGAAACAGGAGGTACAGAAGAGGACGTCATTTCGCGGATTGCCAAAGCCCGAGCTACTTTCGCGCAGTTACGACCAATATGGCAATCACAAAAGTTAACCAGAAGAGTCAAACTGAAAATATTCAGGTCAAACGTTAAGTCCGTGTTGCTATATGGTTGCGAAACGTGGAAGGTAACCAAAGCCATCTCGCACCAGCTTCAAGTCTTGGTGAACCGATGCCTTCGACGCATACTCCGAATATACTGGCCCAATAAAATCTCCAACGACCAACTGAGAGAATGGTGCCACGATACCCTGATCGACCAGCAGATCAAGCGACGCAAGTGGAACTGGATTGGCCACACCCTCCGAAGAAATTCTGACCACATACCCAAACAGGCGATGGATTGGAATCCGCAAGGAAAGAGAAAGCGTGGCCGTCCCAAGCAGACCTGGCGACGCACGGTAGTGGACGAAGCGAAAAAGATCGGGAAGTCTTGGAGTGAAATCAAACGCGAAGCTCAAGACAGGTTGCGATGGAGAGTCACTGTGGACGCCCTCTGCCCCATCCAGGGGACATAGGATACTAAGTAAGTCAATAAAATTTAATTATAATATTGTCGTCTATGTATATTTCCAAAAAAAAAAAACAAGTTAAGAGAGTGTTAAGTTGGGATAATTTTAGAAATGTATAAAGCAGAAAGTTCATAGAAGGAAAATATAGGAATAAAAAAACAATGTTGAGTAGGTACCTACGGAGAATCATTGTCATCATCGGCCAAAATGACAGTCCTCAATTCACTCAGCTTTTCACAGTTGAGCTTTCCGGGTTTACTAGTCCTTAACTCGGGCACCACTGATTGGAGTATATTGTAGTAGTTTTTGCCGAAGCGAGATCCCGGCGCTATGAGTGCTTTTACACCTACTTTCTTTAGAGCATACTCAAGCTCGTTCTTTTGAAACATATAATTGATGGCTACCTGAAAGCAAGTAGGTATGTACTTAATAAGGTAAAATAGCACTCTACATAATATATTATGAAGTGCGAGATAGCAAGGCCAGAATGGATTCTTATCGTGTCGATGACAAACACACCATCTTGACTATGATTTGTTACCATGATGGAAGGATTGTCCAGTAAAATGACCGTCAGTATCAAGACTACAATATTATCATCAGGCTCTGACTGCCCAGTCCAAGAAAGCTAGTTGATAGATAACAGGCCGCTGGGTATGCTGATGAATACTTACAGAGACCAGGCCGATCCTGGTGGCGGCGAGCATGGCGACCAGCCACTGCGTGCAGTTGGGCAGCCAGATGCCCACGCGGTCGCCGGCCCGCAGCCCCAGCGCGCGCAGCGACGCGGCGACCTTGTCTGACTGTATGGGTACAAGTGGTATAAACTATGTTTTAGGGTATTTTTAATCCTGAGGGTATCATTACAACCCACTGCTGGGTGGGGCACGGGTCGCCTTCCAATGAAGGAAGGGTTGTTTAGGCCTTGTCCACCACGCTGGCCCAGTGCGGGTTGGTGAATAATTCTTAGGGTGTCTGCGACAAGTATTAGAGTCGGGCTGGGACTTGTCATCGTTTTGACAGGAAGGATTAGCCAGATTAGCTTCGGCCGCTGACTACGTACTTATACAAAGTGCAGTTGACAAGTCACTCGGAGAGGCTCATTCCAATTTTTTGGCGTAGATATCAGAGGGTTCAATGTGACCTGTAAAGCCACGATTATATAGTTTTTTTATCATTCGAAGTAAAGCTGATCTCGACCATCTTCTCACACATTCTCATTTCCCATCACCAAACTTACCTCATTAAGCAGCTCGCCGAAGGTCAAGGTCTTGTTCTCATAGAGCGACAACGCCGCGGGGCGGTCGGGCCACTTCTCCGCCGCCTCCTCCACCACCTGGCCCAAGGAGGCGTACTTCAGAGGGTAGGAGCCGGCGTGGTGCTTGTAGCTCAGACCGCTGAGTCTGGCCACTTGAGCGACGCTCGTCCTGTGGCCGTGATGGTGGATTTACATGTTGGTGATAGGTATATTTGATAGTGATCATGATAAAGAGTTAAATAAATAAATAAATAAAATAAGTCTTCAGAATAGATTGTTACACTTTTTTTTATTATCCTTGAAATAATATATATTAAACGCGAAAGTTTGTTGAAAGAAAGGTTGATACTCTAGATAAACAAGAAGACTACATACCTACTGTTTATCCAGAAACTCCCTCATGGGAAAACTTTTTAAGGCGAAACGAAGCCCTCAGGCATTGGTTGTTAATAATTTATTAAGTCTAAATTCCTATCCCTTCCAAATTATTACTCTCTTTGCAAAGTTTATTACGAACCTTGATTAACAATAAAATGTATGTACAGAAACATTATTAGATATGAGCTAAACAAACACGAGTTCTCGTCGAGTGTTTCCATTTAGAAATCATTAGGTACGATAAGTTAGTAAGAAAATTATGCACTGATACCTTACAGTAACACTCAGTAAATAAATGTACAGTTACCTTAATGAATCCAAACACCTTTTACTTTGAAATCCCTTCACGAGCACAAGTTGTCGTCCAAACATGTTTTATTTATGCAGTCGCACAAAACTATCGAGCATCTATCACTCACTGCTGTGTACGGTTTATTGTTGTTTTTATTATTACCTAATTGCTCTTATCTATCTCCAACTTATTTATCAATGTTAAATAAACCGGTCGTGTTAGTATACTATACTTAGTATAGTACATACAGTTGTTATCGTCCACATAACAACTTATAATGATTATGCATTCTGTACCTATGTACCTCCATCTATAACTGCTGCGACCGGCATCTGCAGTCTGCACCAATCATAGGAAAACCAATAACATAGAGGTTTCTATATTCTTAAAAGTATTTTGTACCTATAGGTAAGCCATCGGTACTCTATTGTGTCAAGTAATCTTTTTCTAAAGATACTGAAACCACTTGTTTCAAGTTTAGTAAAAAATCTAAAGCGTTGATTGGTCGATAAATAAGAAATTTTCTTGCTATGGCTTGCATTTAGAAATAAGTACCTACCTACACGTAAAATATTTAGATCTAGAGATGTCGGTCGGTATCTAACTGTGGTCTTTACATACTTACGATGATGACTTGGTCTTCAATAAATTAACGATTTACGTCAATAATTTCATAGTATTAACATAAAATTATAGGTACTTATCTTAACTGCTTAATGATACCCGTATAGATACTGTAGATAAATTATATAAGCTATTATATGCTAACTATTGACCTCGAAAGAGCTAATTGATGCTTATGATGTATTTTACTAGATGGATTTATTGTTGGAGAGGTTGATAAAAAAACCACATCTATTGTTTTCAAAATGCTATTTTATATTAATATCTTTCGTAATCATGCAATTATTTCGCTTACACTTTTTAATTTGGAATGGTATTAAACGATTTAACTAAGATACACATAAATAAATAAGTAAAACTAAAATTAACACTTGACTTTACATATATTGCAACGTGTAACATTAAGTTATCTATGGGTAGGTACATACAATACACTTAAACAATGCCTCTCTAGAGGCCTCAGAGTTACGGCGGTCCTACAAGACTCGCCAGAAGGTAATGGCAAAGAGTTACAAACAAAATCTGACTCTTTGGTTTCATCGAGACGATTTTTCAATTATTTAGCTTTATAAAACTATTGTTAGTAGCTCAATAAGCTCCACAAAGAAATATTCAATGAAAAAGCACTCACCAAGCCCAAAAAATCAGCTCAAAACACCTACTTATCCTCTTAACTCAAGATGCTAAACTTAAATCTAAGTTATGTTTCTAACATTAAAATTATTATTTTGTACATAAAAATAATACAGTGCCAACAACCACGATAGACTATATATGACTTAAGATAAAGGTAATAGATACAAAAACATAATTCACAAATTTACATTAATTAACACAGGTAGAAACCTGACATAGAACTTCGAGTCTGAATCATATAAAAATCATATTCCAATTGATAACTAAGTATAATTAATTTTAATTTAACTTAAGGCGTTGCTCCAATAGTATTCACAAGTAGTTGAAAATAAATGAAGTATATTTGAAAAGACTAGATCTGATTTCGAATGGAAAAATAAGTTAAGTAAGTATATAGGTAGGTAGATTATAAAAGTGAAGAGGTCAGGAAAATTCAATGAAAGTTTTTCATATTATTGGAGCAATTCACAGGTACATAAATATATTTCCAGTCCAATGTATGAAGGTAAATAGTTTACTATCATAAAGAGCATGCAAGACGTGACACTTCGACTATGAATTAGAAATACTGAATAATGTTACAGACCCCATTCTACCCACATACGTGACTTCAGAGGGAGCCTTTATTGAAAAAATCCTATATTTGGGAAATACAAAGGTATTTAATACTTACTTAAATTTAAATTGTTTGTAAGCATCGTTATAAAGATTTGAGCTTATCTGGATTCCATATAACTGTTAAGCTATTTATTTATTTTTGAAACGCGATCAACTCTCAGTTCCGAAGTTAAAAATTCATTCAAACATGTGTAACCTCTCAAACATACACTGAGATTACGAGTGAATCATCATGGTAAATATATAATAGTATATCATCGATCATGACTATCGTTTGTAGAATCTTCCCTTATTATAATTATTGAGTCGCATTTTTTCCTTTTAGGTCCCATCAAATATCATTTATCATCATCAACATCAGTAACATCCGGCAAGAAAATCAAATCAGCCATGCATTCATCATTCAATGACAAGCCCTCTTGCAGTTCCTCAAGTGTATGAGACCAAGATAAATTAGGTAAGTAGTTGCTCTTATACATTTAAAAAATCTTTACACTTCTTGATTTTTTTAAATACATATTAAAGGTACAAGATTCTAACCATTTACGTTACTTATTAGCCTTAACGTGAATCGAACACCTTTCAAATCACAAGAACGGGACAATAACTTGACAACCCATTGGCTTAATCCCAATCAATCAGAAAGACCATTATCAAAATCGCTTACAAATCAATCACAAGTACCCAATACGCCCTTCTCACCATCGTTTTCATCCCACGCTTGACTTTTCTGAGACTAGTAACCTCGACCATAGACGAATATCCCAATATTAGTCTATGCCTCGACTTAACATCTGCGCCCAACCCTCCCTTCTCAATCCTAACACCGTGTACTATTCTAGGCTTATGCTGGGATGCAGGCGACAAACACCGCTGACTTATTCCGTGGGTTTATCCGAGAGCATAACAGACAGACAGACTATCTGCTCTGCTCTACCTGCGCCTCAGCATAAGGTGAGGCCCTATTGGTGCGTTACGCTGCGTCGTTCCTACAGCACCGTCATCAAATGTATATGGTAGTAACGGCGCGGCGACGACGTAACTCACTAATGGGGCCTCACCGGCCTCACCTTAGACAAGTGGCCTAACCCATATAGGCATATATCTAACTTTTAGGTTAATAACATCAATACTGGCGATCATCATAAATATAAATCGCCTCCCCCGCAGACTCCTTGAGCGGGGGCGGGTTGAACTCCAGGTCGGTGGGTCGGAACAGCTTGGAGGTGGGCGCGGGGGAGGAGGGCGCGGGGGAGGGGGGCGAGCCGCCGCCGCGACGCTTCACGCCGCTCGGGGAGGGGGCGGCGGTGCGGAATGATGAGCGGCGGGCTAGTCTGTGGAGGTAAGACAAGTGGGTTTTTAGCAGTCTTTACATCATGTACGGCAAAACCCCGATATATGTATGTAACCTAGGTACATGGTTAGGTAATTTTTGTTTGTTCTCGTACAATTTCAAAATATGAGAGGCCTCATAGTTACTGTAATATGAGGATAAGCAAACTTTAGTATCCAAACTCCAAGCAAATTGGTCCTGTGATTGAACACAAGTGGCATTTATAGCAATAAAATTCGTGGTTGATCACACTCCAAACATATATAAATGTAATCATCATCATCATCACAAACCTATCCCTTAGGGTTTCAGTTGAAAAGATCCACAAATTATCAACCCTCACCTAGTAGCAACCTCCTCCGGCGTCTCCTCAATCTCTAACACCCAGCTGACCGAGTCGTGCTTCTCCACCACCCCCTTCACCGCGGGCAGCGGGGGGGTGTCGGGCGCGGGGGACGCGGCGGGGGAGGGGGGGCTGTCGGGGGGCGGGGAAGGGGAGCGCGCGCTGTCGCAGGACTCCGTGCGCGCGCGCATGGACGAGCGTTCTATGTAGCCGCCGCCTGCTAGCAGGGATACCACCTGGGGGTGTGAGGAATATGAGCATATAAGAAGAAGATAAATGTAATAGGTAAAATGTCGGGGACGTTTTCGTTGAAAAAAATATCGTTTCAGCTTATAAAATTGCATCTAATTTAGACAGGATTATAAAATAGATACACAGAAAGAAAATTTATCAGTAGAAGAAATGATCTAATATACCTACACAGTTGTATCTTCTGACTAAAAAGGTCGATTAGAAGAAATCGATTTTGCGCTTTTAGATATTTATATACATATAGTTGGTACATAAAATATTAATATTTGGAAACATGTTGGAAAGCTATGTTTTTTTTTAGTTTTACATGTACAAACAAACAAGTACGACATGAAAATTCCAGATCTAACCCCTCCCCAACTATCCTCAAACTAACCTGCGACTTCTGCCTCAACTTATACCGCAGCTCTTCATTCAAGGCAGCCAGCCGGGCCGCGTGGTCCCTGTCCCTGGCCGCGGCATCTCTCAGCCTCCTATTATCATCCCTCAGTCTATCCACATCCCTTTGTCTCGCTGCTGCCCGTTCCTTCAACTCTTCTGCGGCTTGTCTCGCGTTTCTTGCGTCTCTTTCTGCCGCGGTACGGAGCTCTCGCTCTGTTATCACTTCGCTTCGAGCTCTTTGGAGGGAGGCTATTTCTGCTTGCTTCAGCTCGACTACTGCTCGCAGCGAGCGGACCTGGAATTGTAACGTTTTTGGTTTAGTTTTTCATGTAATGATTGGACATGGACCCACACTCATTGAACGAATATTTTTGACTATTTGTTAATTTTCCAAAAGAAAGCAAATGATGTTACCAAAAGTCTAATTTATGTTATTTATGTAACATTATCGGGTGACAAAAAATAAGTCTGTCTCTTACCTCAGCAGCCAATTCATTGGCGTCACTGCTCAACTCCTCATTGGCCTTCAGCCTCAGCTCACACTCCTCGATCTCGTAGCAAACAGGGTCGCACGCCGCGTCCGACGTGTTACTCTTCACATTGTACGAGCCGCTGCACTCGCACGACGTGTTGCACGACTGGTCCAGCGAGCGGTTGTAGGACTCGAGGGTGCTGTTGCAGGACTGGTCGGGCGAGCGGTCGGCCAGCTCGGCTCGTGCTGCCTCGAGTTGGGCTCGGAGCGTGCGCTCGATTTCGCCGTGAGCGTGGAGGCGGGCGCGACTCTCGCCCACTTCACGTTTCAGGTTGTCGATTGTCTCCTGGAATAGGGAAGGGTGTGATAGTGTTAGGAAGTGTGTACTTTTTGTATCTTTATGGATAGAGTAAGGGTAGGAAGACTAGATCAGTACATTAGCTTTTATAAGTGCCTTTAAAACCGACAGTCAAGAATTCCTCTGCTGATTTTAGAACTCTTCAAAGGCTTATTTTAATTGTAGATGGAACGAAGTTTGTGAGTATGCGTGTGCATAATTGTATATGTTTGTAGCATTTTGACGTCAAAACGGCTGAACCGATTTTAATGAAATTTTGTATGGAGTTAGCTGACACCCATAGGTTACTTTTTATTGCGGAATTCGCACGGCAAACTTTTTAAGGCGAAGCGAAGCTCGTGTAAAAATATAAGTAATTACCTTTAAGTCCTTAATGTCCTGTGCCAAGGCGGAGACCTCCTCAACATGAGCGGCCTGCAGGCGCGCGCCCGCCTCCTCCTTCGCCGACACCTCCATCTCCAGCTCGGAGATCTTGCCGAGGCATTCCGCAACTGGAATTTTACACATTATTGTTAGAAGGTTACATATTTGGTTTGGGATTGGGTTTGGGACCAATAATTTGGGTTATGGCGAATGTAGATGGGCATAATAGTAATATGTTTATTGCAACTATGTAAGTTTTACACTGATCTTAAAATTATGTACATAATGGTCCTTAACATGCTTGCTGATGATATATCAATACTATTACAAAGTTCCACAGAAGATGACTGCAACAAACAACTAAAAGAAATCTTTCACCAAACAAAAAATTGGCTAGACTGTCACAACTTGGAAATTAACATCCTAAAAACAAAAATGATCCAATTTAGGCCATACCAAAAAGCTCCTATAAATCTGCAATTAACTAATATAGAGAAAGTCAACACATTTAAGTTACTAGGCATACATTTAGATACACATTTAAACTACAAATGTCACGTACAAATAATTAAAAGCAAATTGTCCCAATTCATCTATTCCCTAGGTATACTAAAAGTTAACACCAACATAAACACTGCTCTCACAGCATACTATGCATATGCAAATGCATGGTTAAGTTATGGCATCATTCTATGGGGTGATAGTGTAGACGTTCATGACTTATTTGTTCTACAAAAAAGATGTCTCCGGATCATAGCAAATCTCCAAAACACAACTAGCTGTAAACCATTTTTCATCAAACATAAAATACTTTCACTACCTTCATTATATATTTTCGAAATAGCCAAGTTTGTAAGGAACAATATGGAGTTATTTAAACAGGTAAACGAAGTCCATAAAATTAACACTAGGAACAAAAACCAACTATCAGTGCCACAATGAAATATGCAAATTTTTAACAATAGTCCATACTTTAAATGCATAAAAATCTACAATAAACTTCCAACCATTATTAAATCCGAATTAAACTATAATAAATTCCTTTCCAAATTAAAAACTCTACTAACACAGAAATGCTATTACACAGTAAATGAATACCTAGTTGATAACTAAAATAACTTACTATAAACACCTATCTTTGTTGTTATGAACGAAATATCTATATTATTAACTACTCTATGTTAAATATTATAGTTTATTATGAATGTTAAAATTTAATGTAGATTTTATATCTTTATTATGTAAGCAAATACATACAAATTTGTTACTTTCTATATTACTTACTTAGAATAATATTACCTAGATTAAACTTGCTATGCCCTACAGGGCACTATGTTAAGGACCATTTTGTACATAATTTTAAGATCAGTGTAAAACTTACATAGTTGCAATAAACATATTACTATATTACTAACATAGTGCCCTGTAGGGCATAGCAAGTTTAATCTAGGTAATATTATTCTAAGTAAATAATGCTCCAGTTATGCGTCTCATGAGTATGTACTATTGGAACTTAATAAGTAAATGCTGCACGACTCCTCTTGAGTGTGATTGAAGTCAGTTTATATTTTCGGGCATGCACTAGCATTCATGTCGATTAAAGCCTGGTCCAATAAATATTAGCATCTATACAAATTTGATCCGCATTCGCGTCCACCACGCATTCCTGATTCTCTTGTAGTCCAAGTTCGTTTTAAATACAGTATATACCATATAGGCATTATCCTTAAAAAAAACTAATAATATCCTCACTGGTATCGAGATCTTTCTGCGCGCGCTGCTGGCGGTCCCTGTCGGCTCGCGCCGCCGCCGCCCGCTCCGCCGCCGCCACGCCGCGCCACCGCCCCGCTTCCACGCGCCAGTGGTCGCTGTTTAGCGCGTCCACCTGGAAATAAAGCGGTGGGTTGTTAGTTGTAGGTGGGCTTTCGATACTCTTATGCACAGATGGAAGGTGGATAGTGAACATGGTGTAAGCGTAAAATAGAGGAGGCTCTTCAATGGGTTGACTAGGCTGAAGATAAAGATCATAAGCAAGAGGGTTTGCGATAGCTACGACCGCAGATCATGGTCTACAATATGAGCAAAAATGTCATAGTTATACATTTTGATAAACGACACACTGCTTTAGACATAGAAATGGTAGTTTAAATAAGTAAACATTTAAAATAACTGGTCTCTCTTACGAGCAGAGTGATCTTAATATCATTGATGTTATCAGAATAACTTCGCAAGTAAGTTGCTCTTCAAATGGGAATCCTTTGATGAGGTTTTTACTTTGTCCAGGAAATGTAATTAAAACGCTATAAAGACTCACCCGGAACATCAGATACTGGACGAGCACTCCGAGAGCCTCGACCCCCTTGGCGGCGTGCGCCAGCGTGGCGGCCTGCTCGGGGGTCGCGCGGGGCGGCGCGGGGGCGAGGGCGGGCGGCGCGGGGGCGGGGGCGGGCGACGCGCGGGTCGTGGGCGGCGTCGCCACGCGCTTGCCGCGCCCCACGACCGCGGGCGACACGCGAGCAGGTTCTGGAATAAAACAAGCAACTTAGTTTCTGCTAGCAAATTATCTAGATTAATCTACGTTTCTAGCTCCAGTACCCTTCTCTTTATGCTCCAAGAAACACAGCAAACGTCTTAAACACATTGCCGACTCCGGTGCAACTGTTCAAAACGAGATATGATACAGCGAAACAATAACTACTTTTTCAAGCCAAGATTTTAATCTCCCACAAAACGATGGAGGCTGCAACATTTTCACTTTCGAGCATTATGCAAAATCGGCAAAATATGAAAGTTAATTAACCGAGTATTACATCGCGTTACACATTCGGGTACCGACATTCGTCAGAGGAACTTATATCATGTGCTATTATCTCCGAATGTTTACCGTTCTCACAGTTTCACAAATATACGAATGGGGCTACAAATTTGGAAAACAACGGCCCGGCCGTTCATTTCCTTCGTTTGTTTGGCTAACAATTACACAACTAGAGCTTTTTTCAGATAGAGTGCCCATATTCGACTTACAAACATCCATCTACTTAGAACAATGGTTATTGGACTTATAAGCCAAACCTCCCACTATAGTCTACTAATGCTAATGGAAGAAGTCTCTATGTTGCCAAAACTGAGGAGTTTTGTAGACAACCCTATCATACCATCTTCTATTTCAGGCCAGCTTACCTTAACTATAGCCAATTGTAGAGCTGAATCGTATGACCTTAGCTTATCTAGACAATGGCTCTTTGTTTGACGTAATGAAGCAAATAATACGGTGATTAGTTAGCGTATATCGTCGTCGGCACCTTGCCAATCCTATGCTACTTCCTTTTACAGATCCACTTTTTATGATTCAATGCCAGTCTTAAAACTCACAATAGAGCCGTTGACATCTTCACTACAAGTTTAATCACGATTCCAAATCGGATATATGTTACTTTAATCAGTGTCTTCTGTAATAACGTTGATATAAGCACATCCATAAAACAGAAATTACCATTTCTGACGCTATGAATGAATGATATCAAGGAAGCGAATATCTGACATCTGCCTCTACAGCGATTCGTCTATGATGTATAACTCAGGCGGTCCCGGGAGTGTTGCGAGCTGCACAGGCGTCCCTTTATGAGCAGCCAGTTCCCACGAGCCATTGCCAGTCGTTGGGCTTCACGCTCCATTACCTCTCACGGATTCATCGTAGACAAACCGCGTTTCCGGCTACACGTATAAATATCAAAACGTCACTGATGTAACTGTTATGGGCGTTGTTAGTTGTTGTTATCATCTGTCATGCGCTGTCTGTCTGGGTTTGTTTTGCGATGAAGATGCGCCGCTATAAAAACAGCACTTATTTTTTGTGTAGGTGTTACATAAACTGGAACAGCCACAACAGAAAAAATACTGATTGAATTGGATGAGGTCAGCTGAGTATCGTGAAGTTTTTCGACCATAAAGAAGACGTTAACCGCACCCACAGTAAGATGTTCATTAAAACATCATGTTGTTTAAACATATACGACAGTTTAACAGCTGACTTGAGCTGACACGATAAAGTTATATAAAAACGGTGAGTGAGCTTTATGTTTATTTATCTATTAAACAGCTCGTCAATCAAGATAAAAAGCCGTGTCATCGAGATTTCACAAAGCGCGACTCCGGATGGTGTCTTAATACTAGTAATTTGTGAACGGTCAGAGGAGGTCAGCGCGTGGGCTCCAATTGAGAACGTTGAAGCGTGCGCTTCACACTAGCGTAGGGATTTCGAGTTGTTAGATAATGCAGTTGTTTTATTACGGCCCTCTTAAGGACCTACATTCCTGTGAAGGACCTACATTTACAACGAGGGACAGAAAATTGGATTGAAAATTGGATGATGTTTTATTTGAAAAGTTTATGTTATGTACTAATGTTTATTTTATTGTTTTCCTTAACTACAATGAGACATGATTTTCATAATGATTCTCTATCAATTTAAAATATCATATCACTTTAGGCAACCCTGATATGTTATCCAAAAAGAAGCACGCGCCTACACGTACTCGCTCTATAGTGAAGTGTGATGAACTGTCGAGTGTAGCATAAATTGGTACGAATAAAAAACTACTGTCCTGCAGTAGGTACCATTGCATGGTGGCGTGTTAATTGTGTGCTCGTCACAAACCACTAAAACGTAATTTATCATGTTATGACTTATGAATACGATCAATTCAAATCTATTGATATTTTTATGATACTGTACTTAACTTATTTACTGTCGCTTTCTCGTTTATTTAGTGCCAATTTCGCCATAGTGGGTTAGAGTATAACCAGGGATTATTGCTTGACTTTTGACACATCTGTCAAGAATTTATATGGTGATGACGTATAATTGATCAACCTTTCCCTGGTTACGATCTAACCGACCATAGAGAAATTGGAGCTTAGTGTGTTAGTTTGCCTTAATGTACCTTTACATTGCAGTTAAATTGGCAATCGTGACAGAGCAAGTGCAATCTGATATTTACTGTTGCACACATGACACCGATTGCCTATTGCTAGCTGATAATGATGATTATGATATTGTAGGCCTACTTCCAGAGCACTACGTAAGCTGTGAGCACTTGTAGAGTAAGTCCGCGTCACCAGTTGACAAACAGTTGCCACCAACGGCGTTATTATAGAGGTAGAGTCATGAATTTAAGTTATCCGAAAAAAGTAACGCCGCAAATTGCGTAGAGTTGAATCCTGCAACTGGAGAACATTTGAAGTATAATAGAAGAGCATACTAAGCCGATTCGCCGCTGACTGAGTCTATGTAAACAGTTTGCCAACTGGAGACGCAGGCTAAGGTCGGCTAGCGGGTCTAACTGCTTCACTCGAGCGTGGCCAGAATACACTCAGACCAACATGATTTATGCCAACCGTACATTTGCATACTTCAATAGGCTTTTAGGAGCAATTTGCAAAAATGTTTCAGATATCTCTATCTAGCGAGCTGTTTTGGTTTTTGCTCGTGTTGCAGATTTATTTATATTTAGAAGTTCGTTAGATTCTTCAGTGCTTTCGTTAGATAGATTAAATAGATTGTTAATATTATGTTCCTTGCTCTAGTGATTTAGCATTGTAAATAAGATGTACTTGTAGACAGTTACATACAAAGTATGTGGTGTATGTGTTGTGTGTGTTATTATCTTATTATCCTACCATACTACTAGACACTTAACTAGATACAAATAGTAAGGTATTCAAAAATAGTGAGGAATGGAAGATCAAGGCAGACAAGGCATGTGGTATTATGCGCTAAGTGTGTAGTCACCTTAACCCATAAATAGTAAATAGCATTGTTGGTATGGGAAGTATAAAAAATTCATGGCACGATCATCGCGAGGCTAGCGCTAACTGTACAATTAGTAATGATTAGCCAACCGAAGATATTATACGGGGCAGTGTTAGCCTACTAATATTAATATAACTGCGAAAGTCTCGTGATGAGTTTGTTACTAAAAACATCGTAATTGATTTAGATAAAACTTTACAGTACTTATATATTTTATTTTTAAACGTAATTCCAATATATCGCTACTTTTCTTATAAGTTGGATATTACCTAAGCCGTTCGTATCGCACATTACATCGTGTACATACTGAAATTAAGTTTAAAAGGACTGTCTTCGTGGACTGAAAATACCCATAGACTATCTGATTAAGAAATAGGTGTCGAAAGTGTCGGTTAGAAGCAAACAGGCACATCCTGCGGCAGTTCTGAGAACATTCGACATTCAAATGTTTCTTTACCAGAAAGAAAAATATTTAGACGGATCAATATCAACACTAGGGGAAACTGCACAACTCAATTCCAACTAATTGTTCTACATAACATCAAATTACTCAACTTTATTTAGGTATGAAGTAAGATACTGCTTTACAACGAAATATAGACTCGTAGTTATCATTCTTATCTATAATGCTATGGCAAATGAGATTGACTTTTTTAACTGTAGTTTATTATCTTTGAAAAGAAATTTGGCATCGGAGTACTTTGGTTCCCAGACAAACGATTAGCTTTAGTATTCTTTATTAAAATAACAATATAAGTTCTTGTTCTCACTGTTAGCGTAATTTAATTCTTGTAATTGCTAATTGCGTACTTTTACGAAATGTGTAAATTTGACTTACCATAACTGTTTGTCTTTTTGTAATAATTTACTACCATATGCGAAATCTATTAAATGGCTCTTAGATGCATCATATAAATGTAAACTAGTTTAAGATAGCTGTAAGTTTTCCGAATACGATAAAATAAATAAAATAAATACACTCCCGAGCAATGAAAAAGTTCCAGCGACAAAAGCACCAAATTACTCCCAAACGGAAAATGATAGCTTAATGACGCCGCCGTCTGCAATATTAAATTAATAACATGTACCTATTAAAAAATTGAGGCAATTTATTGACTGAATTTTCAATTAAAAAGTTAGAGTGCGAGACTGTACGGGCGCGCAAGTGTGGGACACATGTTTTCTCTGCGACTGTCCAGTGCTAATATAAAATCTATTTTAACTCGTCTAGTGTAGTGTAAGAATCACATTTCTAATTTTAGTTTTTATAGTATGTCACGAGGCCACTGAGCGTGCGTCCTTTAGAAAAAAATTATAGAATCAATTTGCAAAAAAATATAAGAATGAAATTTCGTATTATGAATAGATGATGCGTTTCATTGAATACCGTGGCTGTTGACTACGGGTTGATGATGAATACCTGATGGTATATAGTATATAGGTAGTTGCAGAATTTTGAAATCAGAACCTGTCTATAATAAAAGTGGCTTATGAGCTTGTGACCCAAGATTATCACGAAAACTAAACATACTTAATGTTTTTTATGAAAAAATCTGACTTCTCCGAACAGTTTTTATGTTAGTCTTTTTTGGAACATTCTGAAATTCTTCTCATTTAAAGAGCCTCCGACTTGTAACCAAGTCAAGAACCCATGTTTAGTTTGCATAACAAAGACAAATAGACAATTTAGCAATATTGAACATGCTCGTTGCGTTAAAGTTCACATAACTCATAAATAAATTTGTAAAGTTATTTCACTGAGCTTGTTTTAGTAGGTACCTGCATTCAAAGGTCGTGCGTGTAATGTCGTAAACGATGCATAGGTATGATAAGTTAATTTAGAATAAATTCAGCTCTCCTAACAGGGTCTTAAAGTAATAAATTAGTCTACTTTCAGATCTAATCAGCTGGGAACTAGGTCCGCGAAACAAAAGGCAAATGGTATGTGAATGTGATTATGTGACCCACAAGGAAGCACGGATTCACGTTTCTTTGCACTGTTTCAGTATACATCACTGTCGAGAAATGCTACCCGCACGTGTCACAGAGCTATTAGCAAGCATTAGACATCGAACATTGCTAGTTTTACACGATCCCGAAAATGTTGCTTCTAAATTCCAAGTCTACAATGTTGTGTAATTCTGACAGACAAGCTATCGCTGCTGCCAGATCGGTTTTCTGAAGCTGACAAGCTGCAAGATTCGATTAAAATATGTTCTCAAGTCACTAAATATGACTTCCTTTGTCAATATTCCAAGAATAAAGAGCAAATGCGCTACAAATTATAAGTGATCACGGACTTTCGAGTCATTATTGCGACACGACGACAGATTTACATTCACCGGGTGCATCATTCATTTCATACTTTAATATTTATCACAAAGCCTCATTTATATCAACTTTTCAATAAATGAACTATGAGGTAGATATTGTTTTTGACAGTTATTAATCGAATATGTGCTTAATTTAAGACTTGATGTACATAATGTATTAACTAAGTACTTTCTAATACTAAACAATTATGGAAGGGCTTACTTTAAGTGTAGTGTAACACCAGTACAAGGTCTAACGACAAAGATATTTAACAAGCTCTTCTTATTTGCATAACTATTATGTTATTTCAAAGCATCAGAAACAAAAGAACGCAGGGAAGTGCGTATGTTACACACATTGTTATACGGTCAACCAACCTCTTTACAATCGTCAACCTTGTAAAACTACTCTAAGAACTAAGTGCCTGAAGTTTTGAAAATATTAACGTAGAAGCAATAGCTAGACATAATGTTTGATTTAACACTGTCGTACTCAGACAGTACTATAGTAACGCAACCGCAGGGGCCTCAGTATTTGAAAACAAAAGGCAGTCAAACTCTTTACGGATAACACCACCGCAAATACTGAAGACAGACAATGGTGTCGTTTTGATAGCTCCATAGCGTATGAAGACACATTTGCAGCCACATCCTACAGTGAGGTTCAGAAATTGTGATTAAACCCCATATCCAAAATTCGTAGAATAATTAAATAATTGTTCTGAATGAACCTTTTGAGTCACCCCCATTTGGCTTAGTACCGCTTTTGCAATACCCTGAATTTTTATGAAAACGGCCAAGGACAGGCCCTTAAACATAAATGACCTTGAATATTCGTTGACCTCGCCTAGGTTAGAGGAAAGCTCGCCAAACACGCACTAATACTTATGGAGATAAGCCAAACTATGTACCTAATAACAGTAGTCCAGAAGGCAAGACCAGTAGGCTGAAAATTATGTGCATATCATACCCATATTATTATGATTGTGTGTGTTTCTACATAATGTATTCCCCGTATTAAAATGAGGATTAGCTAAGAGCTGTCAGTTTTATAGAATTGTGAATTATTGGAAATTTGTACTTACTGTAGTATTTTTTATTGCATTAAGTATATATGAATAGTGTGTGTTTGCGATTGATATAGAACATCTTCAACCCCATAATTATACTAATCATATTCAAAAACAAATTGAATGTTTCGATAGAATGGATAACGAGTGCCGGTTGATTTTGTTTCTGATCGTTAAAGTTGTTATCTAAAAATTGTGGGTTTAAATTGCAGGTTTATAGTCGGCTTCAAGGTTAACGAGAGCAGGAAATGTTCACCATTGACTACTGTAACCACAATTCCTCCGGTCATAAGCAAATTTTCCATTAAATTGCCAGGAAATGAGCACAAGCGCTTACCTATCTTTTAGTAACTTTTCTTAGGTGTTAAAATACATTATAGGCAGGTACTTACATGTGATTATTTAACCGTAGGTAAAAATGAAATAACTCTTCCTTATTACTATTTGAAATGTGCAATACGATTCTAAATAATGAATATTCATGCAAAGCAAATGATCTATTGGAGAGTGGAAAACTGCAGGCTTATAGTGCATCTTATGAATTTGCACCTGCGTGCACGCACTGCGAACACGCAACGCACTAACTTTTTTATTTACAGCCGTAATATTAGAAGAAATATTGGTTTTGCGTAGGCAGTCGCCAGTATCCATAAAAGAATATGACGCTTATATCAATAGAAAGTTTTCAAAGGGCCATCTTCTGCCATATTTGGAGCTTGTTAATCAACCGGCAAAATCAATAGATCGTTTAAAGTTTAAATGGATGGAAATTAGCTCTCATCCAAAAACTTTAGCATGACCTCATTGTCTTAATTCTGTGCAATGTTAGCCTTAATTTTTGTATACGGGCATAAACCCTCATCATAATTACAGCATAAACCAACGTGTACATAGGAGCTTTTCCCGAAAGATTTTCTTTTCCTGTCACAATTTTCCCACTCATTTCCGGACACTCACCGCGGCCGTCAACAAACATTTGCGTGGCTCAACGCATCCACATGGTCACTTCATGAGGTCACTCCATGATGCACTGTCACTCACAGTCCTGGCACCAGCGGCCCCATGGCGCCGGTCACTCGCGCTCCGCACTGTAAATAGCACATCGAGGAGACGTGCGGGCCACCTCGCTGCACGCACTCGACTGAGCCCGACCGCTGGCTGATGCTTCATGCTCCTCATTCATACCAATCAACCGAGAAAGCCATTACTCCTATTGCATAGCGTTTTTGTCATAAGTAGGTACACGAATAAATGAATCTTTGGACATATTTGGCGTCGTAACGTGCAACGGCAAGCGAAATAAGATTGAAATGTAGAAATCAAACAATAAACCTGTCCATGATAATTTTGCTTGTAAATATGTAGCAATCACGATTAAGAAAGCTGATAATTGCACACATTTCATTATGATTATTCTTTTGGGTTGGATTGAAGTCATACATATCTCTGCTCAAAACAATGCAATAAGTACATTTCACGATTAGGGATAGAAAAAAGTTGAATGAGCACAGGAATTGAGGAAATGAACAGAACAGGAATTAAGAATGACAGAGTTAATTTATTCAGAGAATTTCCACCATTAGGACCCTACATTAAAAGTGAAACTGCTGCAAAACGAGTAGGTGACATGAGTTAGCAACAACCTGTACATGGTAGAGTTTTCCCTTTTGAACTAAGTTGAATGGTCGTGCGCCGTGCGTGAGGAAAGTTGAAGAACAGGGACCGCTTATGACAGCTTACTGTCATTGCCAACGTTTCAATTTGCTTCCTGCAGATTTATCTCAGACCTAGCATAAGTCTAGAATTACTGGTAAACCAACAAGTCACGTCGTAGAATGTAATTGACTACGCAGATTGCATGTCGTTAGAAGTAAATCTACTAATGTCGTTAGAAGGACATAAAAATGCTTTCCATACCTCTACGCTTTTTACACACCTGCTAGATACTTAGCTGTAGCTGCATTGGGTAAGCTTAAGTAGAGCTGGCGTTACCTAAATAGCAATCTGTAACGGACTCCGACTTTCCCAAGAGACAAGCCGAGTTTTCCAATCAAAAATGTTAATTAGGTTGGCAAGAGCGTTCCGTAGTTTAATGAAGGCAAGGATAATGGTGCTATAAACACTGTCTGGTGTTATGTGGTACTTAAATGGCTTGGTCAGTGTCGTAAAGGCGAGCAGGCGCTAATTATCACATGCAGTAGGTGCGAGGTGCAGTGCCGGCCGGAAGACCCTGGTGACTGACGTTCTTCAAATTGTTGCAGTTACGGCACGCGCACGCTAGAGTTGAGAAATATCTGTCCACACACAGCGTTATAAGGAGAGAATGATTGATACAATCTGACTTGATAAAAATAAGGAAAATGACCATATTTTTTTAAGTTTTAGATTAAGTGGATTAAGAAGAAGTGTAGGTAAGCACTTCTTCTTAAAGAGAATTTCTTTGCTTCAGTTTAAAGAGAATTTACATAACGTACGTAAAGTTTCTGTAAGTTTTTTATTGCTATTTAATAGGGTTTAATTTCATATTGATATAACTGATTGCAATAGTCCATTGGTAATAAAATAACTTATATCCTAGCAACTATATCCATATAATTTCTAAAAGAAATGAATTTGCGGAAGACGAGAAAACAAATAACTAGCAAGAACAGTTCATGAAGAAATTTTAATTCATTTCAAAAAGGGTGCCTAGATCAGTGAAAATCTCTGCAGTCTCACCATAACTGGGCCTAACATCCTTAGGAAAGAGAAGCGAGGTGGAGCCAGCACGGTTCGGTGATCACGCCCACATACATAATGCATCAGATGGAAAACTAGACTTTCGCGAAGATGCTACTAGTTGTATGCTAGTCACCAGAACGATTCACTCGTTTCAAACAGTTACCCAGTCGAGCGTTCATCGAGCTATTGTTTTATTCCTATTACTTCATTTACAGAGAAGAAAAAAAAAAATTGTAGAATTTTAAGGTTACTTATGTAGATTTTTACAAATTGCAACTAAAGATGACTTCACCACTTTTAAATATACAATGTAGTAGTAGGTATGTTTAGATTATTTTCAATTATATTATTGTACCTAGCAAACATTGTTTGATTTTAATTTAAACATTTACTGTATTAGCACGTACAATAATATACAAGTAGTCAATATAGAGTACGTAGAAGTTATCGCAGTCTGGCTAGATTTATGGTTAAGGAAATCTAGGGGGTATTTAAAATTCTATCGGCACTGTGGCCAATGTATCGTAAATATAAATATGTTCGTGACTTGAAAATTAAGCTGGATCATGCAATAGAGAAGTCAATAAGGTCACACTTGTGTTTCCTTGCTTGCTAAAAACGTGTCTACGGTAACCAAGACACGTCTTTGACCAATTTAAACCTGAATACGATTTTGTTTTAAAATTATTACCATTTGTTTTGAGCCTGAAGGTTAAATCAGAGACAACGTAGAAAAAGATTGAAAATATTACAAAATTAGCATTCGCTGAATAAATCTTGAAACTGGTAGGTAAGGTAATATTAGGAGTTATGATTGAATAGTCCATCATTCTTGTGTAGTTATTTTGAGACTTCAGATATTTATTATAATATATTTTCACATTGTTCTGAGCTCACTAGAAAACTAGAAAAGAAAGTGAGCCAAGGCTACCTCAGAATTACACTTGCTTCGCTATGTCATCATCACTAATTCGTCGCGCAGATCTAACCCTCTCAGATGACCGACTCTTCGACTACCCACTACATAAATAACATAAACTGTGTTAAGACGTTTGCATCAATCTAACTTACCATTCGCCGTCGAGATTTAGAGGAGAGCTTTACAAAGTGGGATATTTATCGTCAATGAAAATGTCGCTTTAGTCATCGGGATGCGCCCGCACCTGACGGCAGAAATAGATCGCTCTTGGCAAAACCGAGCGCGTGGGACGCCCTCGTAAATACGAAACAACGGGTAAATTACACTGACGATGACATGAAAGACAGATAGGATATGAAATGATTGTCCGAACGTTACAGGTATACGGACACTAACAAAAAAGTCAAATTTCTTGTGTTGGACAATTGTTAAAACCGGTAGATTATTGTGGCAATATTCCGTGGAATTCTATCATTGTCCCACGACTCAGAGTTGTGAGTTTCAGTTTATTTATTATATTATGTGTGTCTTTAAAATAAATATCTTCAAATTTTACCCTATTATTTTTAAAATGAGTACTGATGTCAGAAACAATGTGGCAACTTTCTCAGCGCTCAGTTCCACTTCCCACAGGTAGACGGTGTAAACAAACGTAAACTTTATTTTAATATCGGACTTTCGTCACAAAAGCGCGCAAACGAGGTTTATATAAATCCTCCAGTCCATTTATATTCGTTTAATAGTTTCACCCAGTTCTTATTGGAGATTTATTACTGTTTTGTGGTGGAAGAATTAATAAAATTTTAAGTAGGTTTACTTTTAGGAGCTACCTTGCATTAACAGTTCTTCTAATATACCTAGATGAATTGAATATACCTATTGATGATCTCAAATGACAGGATACTATTCGAAATAGTATTTGAATTTTATGCTATCCTTGTATGTGGCAGCGTTAAATCTAAATACAATACGGTAGGGCGGTTTTCATAAAGCAAACATTTTTGGTAAACTTTCCTGGTTTCCTGTAAATAAATTATTACAGATATTTATATCCTAACCTCTGAACGTACAGTCCGACATAAAGTCCAATACATAACATTAGTGTGTTTCTGAATTTCAGAGTCCCCGCACGTTTAGCAACGGATGTGTACGAATGCCAATTCAACGACTTGTAGGTTTAACACTCGCGTGTAACATAACGTAATGTTACCGAAAACTGAATAAAGGAACACGAACACTACCAAAACACTTCTAAAACGAAACATGTAAGCATTCTGAGACTTACGATTCAGAAACTTCAACATTCAACATGCCTAAGGTCCATCGAACCTAAACGGATTTTTATTGGCCATTGCAACCGTTGGCTACTTAGCTATGGCTAGATAAGTACTTTTAGAGAGAGAACTGAAATTACTATAGGTTCTTATCTACTTTGTAAACGTAAATTTAGAAGCGTCGTGGGCGAGCTAGCTTCAGTGATCGTAACTGCTTAACAACGTTGTGATGATGATGAAACGTAAAATTTATTATATTTACAAAAGCTTTTCAGTGAAATTTTCTATCAGACAATTTGAGAATATTGCAGAAAATGTTAGTATAAATACCTGCATATTTAATATGCGGGCAGCTAACTGCCGGCGCGCGGCGTTGCGATCGTGCGCGCATAATCAAAGCCGGAATGCAGGTATCTGCTGCTGGTAGGAATTCTACTTACAAAACAATCTAAAACAACATACCTACGTAGTTGAAGAGAAGCAGTTACAGATATATTTTATAAAGTTTAAATCACCCAAAAGTAAATACAGATAAAATGTGCTGGGTTGTATAAAAATGGAGCAAAACCGTCGTTTCCGATACAAAAACCACGCGTTTCCTCGCACCGCGGTTTCCAAGAACTAATGAACAGTACGCAAATAGTCCGTCTGTCTGTCTGTCTGTCCGGAACCACGCGTCCGCAGCAACGTGACGAAACAATGATTGATTTGACATTGAAAAAGAAATGGGACAAAAGAAATGTCCATCTTCAGTTAGCCTGAAACCGTGAAGAGCAGAGATCACTAGGTCTCCCTGAGTCCGTGACACCCATAACTCTATTCTTGGCTAATTTGTCATCCGCTAAGCCGGGCCACTGCAGTGTGTGCAGTTTGCAGTCATTAAATTAATCATACATGTGACTGTGCGGGTCGTAGTCAGCAACAATTATATTTTAAACAGATCAGAGCACGGGCCGCAAGACGCACACGGTTTCTTAAGACATGACAAAAGTTCCGTCGCACTCGCTCTCGAAGCCGTGCGATGTGAATGAGCTCGACGCAAAACTTTTAAAAGACCAATATAGCACCCATGTAGTAACTTTCCCAACAGTTTTTATTACTAACTCGAACAAAACAGCGCAATAAGATGATAATACCCGCATGTCCGCAATATGAAGTAGAGCCAACCACCGCAAACGATTAAGTGTGAATCGAAAGTTTAGCCTCGGTAGTCTCGACTCTCGGTACCATCCTACCATCACTACAATCACCATGATGGTTACTCTAGCTTACAAAAAACAAAGTTTCGGAAGTTCCGATTGCATGATATCTTAGGTTCGTAGGTCTTTTGTTAAGCTAGAGAGAACCCACCAGTCGCGCGCTGATCTTCAATTACGCATGATCCCGGTGAACCAGGTATAATACTTGTATACCTAAGTACCTACCTACAATAAAAAAAAAAACATTTCTTTGTAGAATCATAAAATTAATTTTCCATAGAAACTTTGTTGGTCACGTGACTTTTTACTACTTATAGAGAATGTGTTTTTTTCGCGAATTTTGAAATTCTGATTTCAGTTTCGGGCTTAGATATACTTACCATGCTGCACATGTAGGTTACTTACTTGCACGTACTTTTTGCAACACCCTGTATAAAATAGTACGTGCCAGGAGTTAAGTAGGACGACTTGTGTCGACAGCATAGCATTCTAACAGAAATCTAAAAGTGTTTTACCGTGAGTATTTGTGAGATTCGTGAGTGACAGGCCGTTAGTGCACTTGACAGTTGCATCGATTTGGAAAAGATTAAAGCGATGGTTAAAAGTTAACATACTCTGAAATACTCAGAGATATAGGTAGATAGTACATTTGAAGTCTGACGAAAAGCTTTACGGCACCGCTAATCCACTTACCGCATTTACACATTATTTTATTACCTACACCGACAGCTGATATTTTCTATTGACTACACAAAAATACATGAAGGTGAAATACCCTGACATACTTAACAAAACAAAAGTGTCTTCAGCTCCTGATGAACGTCAGAAATGTCACACCAACGCGCAAAATCACTATGTCAGTCCGGCGCGTGCGGCTTATAAAACGCAACATAATTTTCATTTGATAGACACATTGCAATTTGTATTGTTACTTGAGTTACCTAGCCGTTATTTCCGAACGGGTCTTTGTACGGAAACAACGGTAGCTGTTTCTGCCATTCGTGGCTTCGAGTGCTGCCATCTATCTCCGTCAATTAGCATTAATACTGAACACGAGTCCTCGTGACTAAACAAATGGTTAGAAAGTGGGGAAAACAATAATAGTGCACCAATTCCACATATTACCTAATGTTTCCACCCTCGCATCACGAGAACGAAAGTCTGAATCACTATTGCTGATTTCGTATTCCTTTTATGGCTATAAAATTACAGATCTATTTGTTTGTTTGTAGAACTGGCTCCAATATTGTAGGTTAACTTCAGTAAGTACCTATGACATTTTAATACTTTCCGGAAGTCAAATTTCTTATATCTATCCATGCGCTAAATAATAATAATACTAATATTAACTTGAACTAGTCCGAGTAGTAAAACAAATAAAGAATTAATTGAACCAATTAATCTCGCATACATTTTTATTGACGTGCCGTGGATAACTAAGTTTTATTGCGAAAAAAACACGTGAAGCTTCCGGAACAGAAACAGACGAAGCATCTTAAATGGGCTTATATTTTTAATATTTCACATGTTATAACATACAATATAATATTATAGGAAGTCCGGGAGAAATTTATAAGAATAATTACAATAATATTGTTGCAATAATGGTATTATCCGACAGGTTGTGTGCTCTAGAAAAAGCGGAGTAATGGCGATCAGAGTCGAGTCTCACTTGAGAACTAGCCAGAATAGCGCACATCTGGTTCCTGATGCCCTAATATTGATGGATTGCCACACTCCACGTCCATCGTACCTTACGCCTGAATACCATGCCAAATCCATGCTACTTAGGTGCCGGTTTGTGAAAGCTTCTCAAGGGTATGCGAAATTCGATTAGCTAAAAGCTAGTTAGTGGCGGAATCCGGTAAATATACTACGATGTATATGAAGATCACATAGTATTTTAGATATAAAGTATGTTTTGTACTTTTTAAGATCTACAAAACGAAACTATTCAAACTTTTTCGTAGTTAGAAAACCTGGATAAATTTTGCAGACTGCTTTCTCTTACGAAGTTTTGTTATATTTTAAACATGGCTGGTGTTGGAACTAATAAACAAAACGGTCTCATTGAATACCAGTGACAGGCCATTTTGTGTTTACTTCAGAACATCCTGGAAATCAGCAATTATCCAGAGCGAACATAAACTTCAGCCTTGAATCGTAAAAGTAAACATGAAGCAAATATAATTTTGCCCTTGAATTGAAAATCGCAGCATATCATGGTCATGGAAAATGTTTATACGAAGAAATGTTCTATGTAGACTTATAATTTAGGTACATGAAGGTACATAATATTCAAAACTTACCATGGTAATCAAAGTGTCTTTATAAGTATACAGCATTGCAGGTACATACCTAAAACAAAGAAATAAAGGTATTTAATACAATTATAAAACACAAAAGCTCAGAGCAAAATTCCAATAATACCTACATGATCAAAAGAACAGTGTTGCATTTAAAAGTAAAATAAATCATAATAAATATGTGTATTCTATCTATCTCAAAATAATCTATTTTATAAAGGATATCTGGTAGAGATAAACAAAAAGGGCGCCTTTTCTAACGTTTTAATATTAAGTTTTAATTCTATCCTTTTATATTTTTGCCAAATAAACTGAAAATAATTCAGCGTGATAATTATCATTTATAAATCCGTTTTAGTTTCAAATGATGACTGCGCCAAGATTGCGCAGACAAATTGTGACGTAAAATTTGAAAACAAAGGTGCTTTCAATGCAGTATCGTGTGAAACAAAGCAAAGATTTAAAGAATGAACCGTCTGGAAGCAAAGTGAAAGAGGAAAAAATTCCCTAATTGGTCGACGGCGCAGTTAATTTGAGGAAGGCCGAAAAAGGATGTAAAAGTGAATCGGTTCTCCGCGTCACTTCAAAGCTTTGGGTCGGTGTTAATGAGCGAATTGAACATGGCGCGGGCGAGCCACATTACTCATCCGTTCGATTCGTAATGGCTTCAAATTCGGAAATAGAAGACCAAAGATAAATAGAGACTTAGCAGCACACGGTAGATATATCTGTCAATTTATCAAAGACAATCCAAGTAAATGACGAATAACGACTTGTAATTGAAGACGACATAAAATAATAATAAAATAAATAATACAGTATGAATAAGTATAATTTTAGAATATTATACAGTTCCATTCCATTCCATTAAAAAAACAATTATCTCATCAGAAAATCATTAACAGAGAAAGTGAAAGAATCCTAATACCAACTAATTGGTCGCCCGCTTACCAATGTCACAAACGACTATTGTTGTCTACTCAGGGCAAAACTCGGTCAGAGTCTAAATAAAATAATTATATCTACGAGTCAATTTGGAAACAATCCTGGAAATCACACACATGGCGCGGAAACAGGTAACTCCTAACAAATCATCATAATGTGATGATTTTAGAAAGTAGTTTATAGTACAAAATATCTAAGAAATTTAAAGCTGTCAAAAATCAAAATAAATACCTATACCTATGGAAAGTATCGAAACTTTATTAAGTCACATAACAAACAAGTAAAGGTTTACACCTTCGGCAAAGTATACCTAAATACAAGACCGATTTCAAGCATACATAGGACATTTTGTAAATATATTTAGTGTTATGGAAATCTTGAAAAATATAATTATATGCTTATGTGTTATTTAAAATTAAAGTAGACAAGTTCAAAGATCAAATAAAATGCTTTTGAAAAAACTGAAATTTAAAGTTGAGGTATAAGTACTTTGGAAGAGACCGAGGAAAGTATAAATATCCTTGTTGACATTTTAATTTGATTGGAGTTCTCGGAGACATTAGGCAGTGCTTTGTGCAATGCCGATAAAGAGGAAGGAGGGTGTCAATATTGTGACAATGTTTAATACATAAATAATATGCGTGGAATGTATTGTATCGTTAAAATTAATATGAATTTCTTATATGTTTGACATGTAAAGCTTATTTACAATGCAAATATCAACAGTGTACACACGCAGTCGGCATTTGTTTGACGAACAACAAAGCGCAAAATTGCCTAATTTGAATAGCAACTGCAGCCATCCTACACCATACTTTCTTTAGTTCAAAGGAACCGCCCACGCCAAGAGACGTACCGAATAATACCGGTTCCAAATTTAAATTTAAAATTGCACCGTGTGTTTACGTTATGCAATATTCTATAAATATTGGGGCAGTAACATAATCATAGCGTACTCCAAATAATTATAATGTATTCGTTATGCGTAACAAGTGTTTTCGCTCTTTGAACAAAACCAGTTTCCTCTGCTGCTTCATATCCAATTGATATTATTAAGGTTTTGCGGTCACAACAGGAGTCATCTCATTTATAATCTTATATCACACGTAAGTATAATAAAAAAATATACGTAATATGAGATTATTTATTGAAGTTGTTAGACACCAATATTTTCCTTCAGGAAAATTTACTCATTGTCAGTGATAATTCTCACCTATTATTCAACTTGTCACACATCACCTTCGTTAGCATAGGTCATACAATCTAAACCATTATGTAACATGTACCTACATAAGTAGAACAATATAAGTGGCAGTCTAACCAAATGGCTCATTAAAGCGTTGAGTGCACTCATTAAGATTATCGATGTTTAAACTGGTTAGCCGAAATAAAACGACTAGGCAGTTTTCAATTTCATCCATTTGATTTGATGTGTCAAGAGTGAATGTAAGAAGAGTCAGTCTAGATCAAACGTTAGTTCTATTATTGTTGTATGTATAAGGTCAGTTACTTAAAGTGCATAAACCAAAGACAATAGCTATTATAGAAAGAAGTGGAGCAAACTGTAAGCGATGCTAAAGGCGATGCCACCCAAGGAGTTCACGTAACTTGGCGGCCACATTTCCGGTGTTTTATAAACTCTTTCCGACAATGTATGTAAGCACCTCCTCCGAGTGGAACTGCCACTTACTTTGTCATTACACGACTTTCCACTTTTTATTGTTTCACCGCAACTTGGCACGTTTGTTCTAAATGTAGGTATTTTGTTAGTTTGAGGTGGCAATAACAAAGTGTCTTGTTGTACATTGTCGAGCCTGTCATCTTGAATTCCACACTTGAGTAGTTATCGCAGAATACAATATGCGTGTGTTATATGGATACTTTGTCTTAGTTGTAAGATTCAATGTTAGGTTATCGGAGAATTAAGTTTCACATATTATTATACTTTAATAACTACAACTAAGTGCCTATATAAATGGTAATGTATTCGAAAAGAGTTAATATACTCGTATTTATACAGTTTTTCAAGGCAACCTTTGGTAATTTTAATAAAGGAGATAAGGGGATCTTACAATTAAAAGGTTTAAGGACATAGGTTCACTTCATAAGTAATTAGACACTAGATGAGTAACACTACAATTATTATACCTTTAGTATTCTTGTACTTGTTCAAGGTGCTCCAGCACTGATTCCTTCTCAGATCAATGTCACTACAAATGTTCAGTTCACTGCAGAAAGTCTTTTTCTGTACAATCAACTTTTTGCGGTTATTGTTCAAGTCCGGTTGAAACAACGACACTATCTTGTTTATAGGGTTCATCTTTAATAAGTCCATTTACGGTTTTTTTATAAGAGCAAATAAATGAAGTCACGCACTGCTGCCCCCTCACGAGATCTTTTGATAATTTTCGCCGAATTGAGTAAAAAATGTAACGGTCCTTAAATTCAATGCCTGATTGTACTGCGTAGCCGTGTAGCGGTTAAACTCAAAACTGTAAAATTATCGTGCCAATTTTTTTATTTCTTTTATGTATCTGTCTCATTTAACTGAGAAAAATATTGGACATCAATTTAGTACTTAATTAGTTTTATTAATTCAAGCCAGATTATGCTCGGTATCAAAGCTATTATGTTTGAATAGACATCTGCTTAAAAAAGTCCAGTTCAAAGATATTAACACAACAAACGTCACAATATCAACAAAACTTAAAAGACGCGCAGTCAAAGTTCAGAGGCGCCCGGGCGTTTAAACGCTGCGTCTATTTTCTCCCAATCATGTCGAGTTGTCGTCGCGTGCGCACGTCGCGTCCTACCTGCGCGGACTGCGGCTGTCAGCCTGACACTTCGCGTGGAACTACTTTCATTAACCCCCGGTTACCGACGTGGCAACTGACAAGGATGTGTGAGGCAGTGAGGCTGATTAAATGTTAATACTTAAGTATATTTTTTATTTAGATACTTACCTTAGCCGGTTAGCTCTGAGTCCGAATTCTTAAATATATATCAGGGTATTGCAAATTTTGTAAGTACTGTAAGCTGAAATTAAGTGACACAAGCTCATTATTTTGATCAATTTTTGTTCTACAACTTTGGAAATGCGTGAAAAAAGTCTACTCGATATAAGTAGTAAAAATTTGCATGACCAAACCAACAAAGAGTTAAGTCGTAGAACATAAGATGTTCAGAATGACCCCTTGTGAGTCACCTCCCTTCAGCCTACTATATACCCTCTACCTATCTCTCAATTCAGGCCAAATTTGATGTTAAGTACCTATAAAAAAATAAAATAACACGCACTCACGCCTTGTACTAATGTACTCCCTTGCGGTGTAGGCAGAGGTGCAATGCTGCACCCACTTTTCGCCAGAGTGTTATGTTAGTCCCAATGTACCTAATAGGGGGCGGGCCTATTGCCATTTTACGGGCACATCCAAGATCCGAGAACAAATATCTGTATTTAAACAAATATCTGCCCCAGCCGGGAATCGAACCCGGGACCATCGGCTCAGTAGTCAGGGTCACTAACCACTACGCGATTCGGTCGAGTACCTATACTTAATAGAAATATAATAACTATTATTTCAGCTCATTTTACGGCCTAAGTAAGGCAATTAAACAGTAGGTGGATTTAATAAAACTACTTTCACTCTAGGTGGCGTTGACTCTGGCAGTATTCAACCCGTTCTCAGGCGTATGTCAAACAGGAAGCTGACTTGTCTCACCTGACGAGAAGCTGACATCGAATACTGTCATTATTTCCTAATTACATAAACAATTAATTACTGTCATGTTCATGTAAAATTACATGCACACGAGATCCTAGTCTTTCAGGTCAAATTTATAAGAGCATAGACATAGATTACATAATAAAAGTTGACATAGAGTAATGTTATTTTAGTAATAAGTTGGTTGGATTTGTTGGTCATACTTATTTCAATTCAAATCCCTTTATAGAGAGATACTCTTTTCTTGTACACAAACAAGATTCATATCTTATGGCTGAGAGTTAATCTCACCCTAAGAGATCTTTCACGCATTATCAACAAATAAAAAACAATGTTTCCTCTTGCGTGATACGCGCACGCACATGTGTTGAATGTAACACAAGACGTGGCAAAACAACAACAGTGGTGTTTTATCTGATCCAGACAGATAATATGCATGGCTATGTAATACCATCTACCACTCTACACATGAACCTACTTGTTATAAATATATGGTAAGTATTAAAAATATAAGTAGGTCCCTTACAATCCACGTTTTCCATAGTCAATACATTTTATTTAAATTTTACATAACCACTACCTAAAAACCGTAGAAACTAATGTAAATATCTTCTTTAATGTAAGTAGTCCAAGTACATACAGGTAATTAATAAAATTAGAAGAACAAAGCCTTTTGTCCTATTCCAGACAAATAACGAACCGTCATCGAAGATTTATAAACTACTAGCTGTTCCCGCGCGCTTCGCTTCGCCTTAAAAAGTTTTCCCGTGGGAATTCCGGGATAAAAAGTAGCCTATGTTTTTTCCCAGGGTCTAGACCGTATGTATACCAAATTTCATTCAAATCCGTTCAGTAGTTTTGGCGTGAAAGAGTAACAGACAGACAGACAGACAGACAGACACAGTTACTTTCGCATTTATAATATTAGTTAGGATTGCTACGAGTATTATTATTGAACCCGTAACTTTCACGTTTCTTCAGAGATTACTAGTAACGCCATCTGTGGTATTTAGTAAGAACTTTTTTGAACAGTAGAACAGTATTTATAAGTTTCATTTGATCTGTCAGTTACTATGGATCACGACAGATGGCAGCACCGGGTCTTATATGAAGTTATACATCACCTTTGGGTTTACATTACAGCGCCTTTGGGTTTTGGGAACAATATTGTGCAAATAAATTAATCAATAGGCTTACTGTAAGGCTCGGTAAGAGGGTTGGTGTTGGTAGGTATTTTCCCCCTTGTTTAAAATAAAATATACAACGTACTGTATAATAACTACTTTGTGATTAAGTTTTTCTGTTGGATTAATCAAAATCGTAGAGCATTTAATCGTAGAAAAAACTTTAAAGACTGGTCAACGCACTCGTTTTCGACACAACCCTTTTCTACACAACAAAATACAGAAATTTTCCCTCACCTTTGTTATTAGTAGGCAGGGTAGTAGGCCTTTGCGCGGGGGTGCGGCGCGGGGGAGTCTTGCGCGGGGAGGCGGGGGGTGCGGGCGGCGCGCGCGCTCGCACTGCCACCGGGGACGCTGCCAGCTTCTGTACGACGCCATTTTTCTTTGCTGAAACATGTGAAAAGGGTTGAATTAGGGGGTGTTTTATAGCAGCTAGTATTAGTGAAGAAATGCTTTGAGTGTGTGACTGAAACTGTATTGCATATAGTCTTATAGCTGGAAGATATATACTGAATAGTTTATAGATTAATACACAAGATCTATCACATCAGTGAAGAATAAAATTAAAGTGGTTGCTAACTGTTCTTATGCACCTACATAATAATATCTAATGCTCATCATCTTCAGCCATTCAGTAGGTACTGTCTTTCAAAAATTAGTTTCCATTTTAAATCTTATCTAGAGACTGTGATTCTTTTTTTGGGTGAAATAATCAAATGTACTAAACCATTAACTAACTTCAAGTCACGAATTGTCATAAAAGTTAATGAGCGTCCTACACGCTCTTAACTAGCGAAGTTGCGTTTGACACACTTATTAGAGGACGGTCTAGCTTGCTCGTATTCTTAGTCAAGTAGCATTGAAATCTGATTTGTTTCTTAACAACACATTTCCTTAAATAATCTTTAAACGTTTTACGTAGGTTTTGACCTACGAGCAATCTAATTATAGCTAAAACTTTTAATTAAATTTCGATCGATCGATAAGAGATTTTTTTTACATTTTCTTAGATTCTAGTTTAAGTTCCTAGTTCCCTACTCCTGAAGGCAAAAACAAATTAAAGAATGCACTTATTCGCTGGTAGGTACTATTATGTTCCTTGGTATTTCTGTCGAGTTTTGCAAGTTTTTGCTAACGAAGCGGTACGCTACATCGGTGTAACAATTACTGAAAGCCGTGATGCATGCCGGATTCTAGGAAAGCGTTGCACCACTAAAGGGGTCTTACTGGGGTCTGGTAATATCACACATTCTACCTATAAAAGTTGAAATATTCTCTGAGAAATATGCTAATGTAACATTGCGTGTAGAATTTAGTAGGCAGGTTTTTATTACAATACTTATGAATAAAAACTTACATAGGTACCTACTAAATTAAATTACGAACCTTTGTAAGAAACGTATGCTAGGTTGAAATTATGAATCACTATTGCAATGGGTTTCAGTTCTTGAAACCCATGAAAATCGTATCACATGAAAGCTTTTCCATAGCAACTAAAAGTTAGTCATAATCCTGGCATGAACAAATATTTATTATTACCACCTATTAGGTACGAGTATAAATTAATTAAAGTCGACTGAAAATCTACTGCTATTCATTTTCATCACAGACAAGATGTGGACTTTTTACTTTTCTGAATCATTTCTTTGTATGTGCATATGCATAGGTAAGTATACAATATATATACATATATCTTCACATTTCGCAACGCAACCAAACGTAGACGTTCAAAAGAGAAGCCCACAAAACCCGCATGCGAGATTGGCATGACATCACACTTCGCTAACTAGGGGAGGTCGGGGTGGATGACTCACCGGGGGCGACGGCGGGGGGAGGGGCGGGCGGCGCGCGCGCGGGGGTGGCCGGTGCAGGGAGGCTGTCCCGCTTCTTGCCGTTTCCTGAAAATAATGAAATATGTTGGCGTTACATACTCGTCTGGTTTTTTCTTACCCGACTACGTCCAAGTAAAAAGGACGGTTATTACAATTCTATTTGTAAGTGTCACAAAGATTTGTGCAATTGCTTTTTTTGGGACCTCCTATACGCAGTGCAATGCTCACGACCCCTTGGTTATAACATTGAAATACAGATATTAATTACAGTATAGGTCATTGGTACTGAAAAAAAAGGAATATATTTAAGGCCTGTCTTAATGGAGCGGTGGTTGCTTAGTCGGGTAAGCGCCCGCCCGCTTCTCACTCAAGAGATGCGGGTTCGAATCCCGGCGCTGACATGTACCAATGAGTTCTTTTAACTTAAGTACAATGTATACCGTCGCTCATTTTCAAATTTCTTCTGAGCGACAAATGATGCCTTCTGCAACATTGAAATACATTTATCAGAGCATCCGGATATTCACGATATTACCAACTACAAACGGTAATATTTCGTTAAATTTTTAAATTAAATGTTTGAAAATTGGGGGCGTTTGGTGACGGCATTTTGTGATTGGAACTTTTTCATTGCCTGTGAGTGTATATTTTTTATCAAAATACGGATTACGTTACAGAAATATAGTACCTATACCTATTATTTATTTGTAGTGTAGTCATAAATCGAACATTACCGTTGTGAAAATTTCTCTAACAGTAAATATTGCGAAAAG
The DNA here is from genome assembly GCF_932276165.1 of Plutella xylostella. Taxonomy (NCBI): domain Eukaryota; kingdom Metazoa; phylum Arthropoda; class Insecta; order Lepidoptera; family Plutellidae; genus Plutella; species Plutella xylostella. The sequence continues at coordinate 6,435,947 of NC_063992.1, read as the reverse complement.
ATTGATCAAAAGCAATTAAAGTGTATGTATACTATCCCACTGTGGTGAGGCCGTTTCTCACGTCGTACAAGAAAGTTATCTAGACGTGTGTGAAGTCAATTTATTAAATCTTTTCTCGTACACCGTACGTGAAAGCACGATATATTCACTTAGCCAGTTCACTAACTAGGAGTGAAAAATACTCGAGTTACAAGCGTATAGGTTTACTAACAGTTCTTTATGTAGAGGTAAAATAAATACAGAAAATACTAGTAGGAAATGAGGAAACGGAGGTATAAATTAATGTGTGTAATTTAAGCTTAGATTACGCTATCAAGCGGAAGCGCTCCAGAAAGTAATCGTATGTTCAATCACTTTTTATAGAAATATGTAGCACCTACCACCTTTTGTCCACTATTTTAGAAGATCTATTGCATTTCTGGTGGTTTTTGAACTGTGAGCTTGTCTGTAGTTACTATAGAAGCCCGAAGAAACACCAATAAGTACGCATAAATTTGCTCTACGTAATAATTTTTAACTGAGTTATCATCAAATCTAACTGGCGTCTATCCACATTCTTGAGTGACAGGTCCGAGATAAGCCGACCTCACAATCCACTTAACTACGAACAGATAATCTTGGATTTCACAATAACGTAACAATAGTTTTATCAACGAATGATCTTGAAACCTGCAAAGGTGCTGGAACCTACAACCTACAGTATATACCGTTCCATCTACATCTATGAGAAAAAGGCTACCATAATGACTATAATACCTTTACATTTAACAGTATACTCGTATAATGCTACTGTTGTACACATTTCACATATACTCGTATGTACATATATTATGTATCCTACCTTTGAGTATCAAATGAAAATGAAGTATTTTCCAAACACCAGTGGAAAGCAAAATCGGTCTGCCGTTTAGAGCACTGAAAGGACACGTTTAACTTATAACACCCTTCTTTATATGTCAGAGTTTAAAAGGTTCAACTGTATGTTTAACAGTTTGTATGGCAGAACACCCGTAGTTTACTGTAAAGATTGTGTGACCACGGCGCGCCCCACGTGCGTGGTTGCAGGGCTTCCTAGCCGTGCGGCTTCTGTTGCGGATTTGTTATTTATGCAATCAAACACTGCTTTAAGCCACTGACATACACCGTTTTACAGGCTATATATTCAGGTCATAAGCTGCTATAGCCAGTAGGCTACTAGGCTGGCTAAACGACAATAAGTTTGCGATTTAGACTTTAAGAAAAGTAGACCTTTTTTATTCTGAAAAATTTTTTTTTTTTTTTAGTTCAAATTTTCGTTTTGCCCTTGTTACAGCTTAAATTTTCGTTTAGAAACAACGTAAATTACGTGACTTTTTGTAAAGTCATTATGAGAATCAGACTTTCTGTTTTCTTATACGTTCTGCTACTTAGACTAACCAAATCTACAGTTACAATTAAGTACAATTCTCTTTATTTGCACCAAAACAGAAAAATAAAATAAGTATAGTTAAGTACTTTAAAAGATAAACAGTACAAAAATGCGGCATTATTGCTTATAGCAATATCTACGAGAAAAGCATTGGATGGAAGAAGTTTAAAAAGGTTAAGAAGTAGCTAAAGAAGAACAAAAATAATTCAGAGGAACTTATTTATTTGCTTGCCCTTTAACACGTCCATTGTACCTACCCTACGATGTACGAGTTCTCAAGGCAATCGACAGAGAATGTCGCGGGGCATTCCTGCCTCAGGTTATTCAACTTTAAAGCAAACTCTACATTATATTTTATTTTAGCTGACCTAATCAACGAGGAATTTATAAGCACTTTCCTTTACACAAATTATTCTGTTAAATATTAGAATACCTACATAGTTCGAGGTCAAGAAACTTGTGGCGAGCACAAATATTTTGTGGAAAGTCAATCTTTATCCGTACAAACATCTTTACTATTTCTACGAACGAGAAGGTTGACTGACCCTGACTTTTAGTTCATGGAAAAGTCTTGGCCACCATAGGAAATTGTGTGGAACAAGAACCTTGATTGGTCCTTGACAATATTGAACCGTGTTGCGGTGGTTTACCCTAATCGATACTGCCAAAGTTGAATACTGAGGAGCTGGCAGTCGTCTATTAACTTATACAAATGATATACGAGCATCATTCAACTTTAATTGCATCACATTAATATACTTGACACAAAACATTTAAAGCTTGCTCAGGAAGCATGTTAGTCCCATTACATCTTCACATTACAACATAGACAAACTTACTGCTGTTTGAACAATAGGTTGTTTGATGAGGAAATTAAATGTTTTTCTGCTATTATCTAGAGAACAATTATTGTTCTGGTCCGCTGGGCATCTCAAATGAGTTATTTATTCTGAGTACGTCTGACAACTCACCTCGGGCTCCGAAAGATCCGAATCTCTCTCTGTTGACGGCTACTTTATACTTCTTGTCGCTTGGAACCGGCAATTTTGAAGGATATTTCTCGGAGTTGCTCCGGCAAAGCTTCTCTTTCGAGCCGTGGGCACCCATCTTGAGGAACTTGTTGATTCAAAGCACTGTGAGGAACTCCATTACTCGGCACTTGGTCACTTGCACTATATTAAGTCACATCACTATTGTTTTGTTATATCTCAGTTCGTCAAAACATGCATGGTCGGCTGCTTCCTAATTCATCATTGCAAATTAGCGTGTTGTGTCATTGTTTTTTTTACGTCTAAGTAAGACATATACGTACAATGTAAGTATTATTATGATGCTGTTGGCATATACTATTTATGTCTACAGTGATTCAAGTTTCAGCCTATGACAAAGATGGTTATTAATAGTTTTAATAGTTATTTCTTTGATCAACAGTGTTTGTTTGGAGAAGGTTTGATCGGTCCAGTTTGAAGACCATTTCGATCGTAATGGCGACGAAACGATCGTGAAAGCACACGTGCAGTCAACAAAGGAGCAAGTTGGTTTGTTTGTCCACTGATATAATTATTGCACCAACTCAGTCTATTTCGGTAGTCGACTCACCACGATGGTCAACCAGCCTAGCCTGACCTCCCCTGTTGCGGCTTCCTCCAAGAAATGGTAACGTAAATAACGTAAATAAAATTTAACGCCGGTCCGACTATTTTAGCCGTTTTTAACTCGCGTTTAGCAGTTTACTCGTGAAAGATATTCTCTAACATTATTTTGAACAGATCATTTGTCATTCAATATTATGTTACAAGATGCTGTTCATGTTTTCATGCATTACGTGTTTTGTACAACGTTAGGTAGTTGGTAACCATTTTATGTTATGAAGTTATGATATACCTAGTTATGAGCAAAACTTTATACGACAATACTGTTATTTTGGTTATTTTTAATAATTTTGCTATGTTAGTGTTCCTAGTTCGTAATTAATGAGATTTCAGAAAACAAAACAAATTAACATCCAGCATTGAAAACTCAATTAACAAATGGTCGCTTAAATTTATGTAAATTCATACTTTAGAGTAGCATATACCTAGGTACAGTTGAACTAGACACGAGCAAATATCCTCACATTAACCGTCGCCGGTCTGCGGGATAATTTCCTAGCGGAGATTAGACTCGGCTCCTGCTGGGAACTGCATATAATTCGATCAGCTTTCATGTGAATCGGTAAATCGATCGATTTTTAACCGTTTCAGTTTTAAAACCTCTGAAATATCGAGTATCTGCGGGCAAACACTGTTTGTGTTACAGATTACTTTGATGTTAAAAATCTAAGTTATTCTTTTGTAATTAATTAAAATTAACCTACTTCGTTCAGAAATATAACAGTAAGATTTATCGTGAAACCTTCTATAGGATATCTACTACACACAACATAAATAGGCTCTCGGTGGTATTCTACTCATAGAAAACTAGTTTATGTGACCGTAAGTAAAATGATATTTGTGTAAGCCGACCTACTGTAACTCATGTAGGAAAATGCCTTGTTCTGCTAATGGAAAGATATCTACCTACATCTTCCAGAAATAGTATCAAATAGGTATTTTAGGTTTTAACATTTCACTTCATTAGACCTATAAAAAAAACTATAAAATATAAATGTTCTAGATAGAGAACATCTGTAAGTAAAGTTACCCTTAATATGCTCCGGCGTACGAACACATTTATACACACTTGCACCGCTAATAGATCGTGTTAGTCATTTTACAAGTTTACAACAAGAATACAATAAACGCCAGTTTGCTCTAAGGAGAATATTATTCAGGGTCAATTATAGTTTACATGTTGACTGCTTGTGATCAAACTTTGTAAAGGTTTAGAAATAACTCTTTAGCATTATGTTTAATAGAAGTGAGAACCTAAACATTGAAATATGTAATAGGTATAAAATGCTATAATTTCATAGACCAATGAAGTCACACTTTACATACGTAAACAGAACAACACAATAAAAGAACCCCAATAACACAATGGCACAATATTATGGTGCGCTCTTTTGTTCAAAAGTCAACGCAACATGCACAGCACAACACTAAACAAATATTTAAAAACCACTGAAGTAAGTTACTTTACAGACAACCGCTAGATTTCAACTGTGACTTGTGACTGTAAACTTGACTCTGCGCAGGAGTCGCTAATGCCGCTGTAGGTAGTATGGCGGCCACAAACAACTATGGCAGCTGACTGTGCAAACACGAGGAGCTGTATTGTGCAAATTAGCACCTTTACTGGTTTACAATTTACCCTTACTGCACATTTTATGAAATCTGATATTCAAGAACTGTAAGTTATGGAAAAAAACAACATCCTATTGCAGAATAAACAAGCTTAGTTTTAACATAATAAAACAAACAAAACCTGAATTTAATTACTGAATAATATTGAGCTCTAAACTACTCTTGGAGCCACGATTGGTATTTCTGAGAATTCCAATTCACAAAGTTGTTTTGTCCGAGACTGCAAACAATGCAAATACATAGACAGAAGCTGACTTTACGGCGACAACGCGAGAATTTACAAGCTAACACTAAAATACACACGTATAGTAAGGTCGTCCCGATACTTACCGATGCGCAATGTCTGTATTGATCTAATGTTTGAATAAGTGCTTGCAAAAAATCGATTACCTAACTACACTACATACACATCCACCCACCTTATAAAAGACTAAGACTAAGCTATACACGAATTAGAAGCCCGTGTTTCTTATACAATATTTATCAAAACTACTCACCCATTTACAAGACATGAAAGTTATTTAAAGAGCGGACACTAAAATTTGGGTTACCATGACGAATAACACTGATAAATGGCGAACGGTAATATTAACAATGACAGTGATGGATCTGGATTCCATCTGGATCCCGATAGATACCATCGATCGGATGGATCACGGAGCCAGCGGAGCGGAACTTTGCGCACGGTTCATCATGCTGATCGACTCAGAAGCATGGGCTACACTGAATCTGATCGCTGAAACAATCGACTCCACCTCTGACCTGCCTATTGTTCAGGTGACCTCATTGGCAATGCCTGCACTGAACATAGACATTCTAATGCCACATTTGGCCTGAAATTCAAATCTTAAAGACAGCGGCATAAATAGCTGTATTAATTAAAGTGAATTACAAAATACCGACCCGCATATTATACGAAATTATAACATCAGGTCATCGAAAATAAAATAAAAAGATGCGTCTGACGTTCGAATGCAAAATGAGGGCGCACCACTGCAACAGTTTTCTCTCGAAAACGGAATCTCATAATAAACAAAACAACAGAAACTGGGTGGTATCTAGAAACTGCTAGCATTAGCAACTATATCGGAATCGATGTTTCCATCACTGTCTAAGCTGTGGAGTGCAAGAGGGACATCATGATGGTTGCAGGAGCCACAGCGCGTGCTGACGCGGGCCCCAGGCCGCACCTGGCGAGGTGCCAGCGCCATGGCGTGAACAGAACAGCTGAAGTGATTCAGTTACGTTTTATCCTAAATCTTAACTCGATTAATTAAAACCTTACAATTGCAAGGTAACACGATTACTGAATGAGCGTAATGACCTGGCACAATGAATAAAATAACAATTTGGCATTCTTAGCAAATTTTATGATTTCGAAAGTGTTTGTGATTTTTAATTGGTTTTCTATCATGCATTTCAATTAGTTTCGCGAGTCTTTCGCTTCGAGTGGAGCGGTAAAAGCAGCCAAGGAAGTACGTACTGCCGCATGCAATCGCAGAATGGCACTACAACTGGGCACAGATTGACACCTTCCGGCTTCAAATGGCTTGGACCTCTAAAATGATACATTATTATTGAACGTACCAGGCTACACTACACAATTTCATGTGCAGGCTCTCCGCTCTCGAACGTAACAGATATGTCCATGAGCAGCATTTTAATACACCGTGGGACGTGATCTGAGATTTAATGCATGCGGAGTATGGTCGCCGATAAATCCTAATAATTTGCATTGCTTCAGTAAATCTGCCTATGAATAGCGGCCCAGAATTGTCTGTCATATTCAGACATACGTTATTTCAAATTATTTGTAATTCTCTTATAAATTATCAGGGTCACGATTAATAAATAGGTATTTATTCGAGGAATAAGGAGTGCTGCTAAACTACTATGAAATCTGAGCAAACATCCAATACCTTCACTTGTTAAATTCATTCACTACAGATATAGGTAGCGGCCAGGCCATGGCGTACCCAGTTCGACTGTGGGTGGTTCAACTTGTTATTTCTCTTGAAACTTGACAATCTGCAGTGGAAAGGTCCCGTTACTCACCGGAGCACCATTGGCTTGCGTTTACTATTCGCATGACACAACACTGCATAGAATAAACTACTCTTTTGCTTAGGGAATAAGACTAAACAAATGATGTCCACTCGATCATAGAACACTGACTGTATTATCTAAAAATACTGTTGTATAATAAATAAATCGAGTTTATTATGTTAACTTTTAGTTTTGAGTTTATTACTGCTTTTAGTTTAAATTTGTTAATGTTTTCTTATCTGTTGGTTGTGGTTTTTAGATGCTGACGCAGTTTTTATTCCATTTAAATTGCTTAATTAATTACCGGTCAAAACCAGTATTGAAACACCTTTAATGTTTACTGTTATTTGTAGCACCATTGGAACTGTTTGTCTGAGAAATCTAACACATTTATAATAATTAGTACACCTGCTTAACATGTTATTGTTATTATCAAAGTTAATTATTATTTAAACAGCACTGCCAAGCCCGACTGTCATCATAAATATATTGTTGATGGTTAAAAAGTAGTATCTTCATTAGGTCCCAATATAGACATGGCCACGAAAAAAATTGTTACTCGTCACGACTAGAACGGCTTACAATTTGTAAATCCATGTGAAAAAAGAACTGAAAGTTTCTCTATGGAACGATATTGTTAGCAGCTGAACGAGACAGCTAAATTACCGTTCGAGTAACACAATTGACGTGAATCTGCCAAGCAAAAACCAACAAGAGGATGCAATTAGTTCACTTTCGAAGAAACGCTAAGACTTGGCGTACAGCAGCTCACGATAAACACTGCACAAAGTAAAGACGGACTGTCATATTCCGTTTATAGGCACGAACCGCCCGACGAGTTTCGCGGAAACTGTATTAGCATTCTCGATGATATCTCACTCCCAGGTGCCTACATACTGGGAACTACAGCTTCTGGTTTGAAGGTGCAATTCAGAATCCCAATTAAGTGAAGTCCACCTTTCTGTAGCCATAGACTCCAAACCACATTCACCTCACAACAATGCGACAACCGGTTGCATTGTACGGAAACCACCTGCGTCTGTATCGTTCGCCGCAAGTCAACTGCCCGACCGGTTCTTGCGACCACAAAAATAGTCCGCCAGACTAAACTATACCATGCTAAGCTATTTATTACGAGGAAAGTGCAGTCGGATTATGTAAAAAAGCTAATTGGCATGGCGATGTAAGTGATGCAAGACGATACGCACGGCACGACGCTCGCGACTGTGGGAAAGACGACGCACCCTCCACTTGCGATCACGTGATCTGCTTTCCTAACTTAAGTGCACCTTTTCACTGTCACAACCTGACACGATCACTTCATTAGCAGATCAAAGATAAACAAAACGCGAGTCGTGCAGAGAATCGCTCGCCTGTTTAATTCTAACACAGAACTAAAGAAAGTAAAGTCAAGCGATGACGCTAGGTCGATAAGATGGGAAAAGCAGGATGTCCATTGTTCCGAATGAAATAATTAGAATATACATTAAAAAAACATTGTCACAGAACAACTCTATCAAAGATCAATAATACTGAATGCACTGCGCAGTGATACAAAAAGAAATGAGTAAACGAGTGCGAAGCGATCCGTTTCGTAGAAATGCAAAGTTGCGTATATTTGGGCCATGGTGCAACAAACAAGCGAGTGCGTAGGAGTTTGATCCCGCAACATAAATATGCCTCGCTAGGTATTTGAGCTTCTTAGAACCTGCCTGTGGCTTGTCATAAAAAATATTTGACTTACAATTCTATCCATTTGATCTCAAGATTTTACATTTGTTTATATTGCAGCACTTGTAAATATACCATTCGTTACGAGAAGTCTCCATCTGAATGTCAAATATAGAGACACATGTTTCAGTTCTCTTGATTGATGTGGAAATATTATCTTTTTATAGTTGGTAATGTGTCGAATAAAAATTATAATTTACTGTTTTCATTTTATTAAAATTGGTTCAATAAAGGATTTAGTGTCATTCATCTTCGTGTTTGAAACTATTTGGGTTAAAGGCATGATAAAGTTGAAAGCGTCATAATTTTAGGTCAACATTCATAGAAATAGAAACAGAGGTTCGGCATCGATACGTAAATACCAGCATTATGTTAGAGCTCAGACGTTATTGCTAGAGCTGGCTAGGCCAGGCTAGGCTAATGGGCAATTAGGTTTATGTTCAAACAAACGCAATCTAACAATTACGTAAGATCAGATTTTGGAGCAAATAAACAATAAAAAAGTATAAATTAACATGTATATTTTTCAAGCTAGGTAGTATATATTATGTTATGCCTAGACATAACGTAGACGTAAATTTCATTAGTTAGGTAACATTGTCATTCAAAGCTGGTCTACAATGACTCTGTATTACCGATATAGGCTTCATTATGAAGAGCTGGTTTATGGTTAGCTCATCATACAAATTTTATTGACAGCAATGTTTAATGAAGTACATAAATATCTTACAAGTAGGTTATTGGTATGCTGAAACACAAAAAGATTCGACATAAGCCAATAAATACTGCATCAGTAAATTCGAAATTCACAGTTTCGAAATGTTAGATAGTTTAGGAATAGCTCTTTATTTCAGAATGATGATCAAAGTTAGTGATATACCTACGTATGTCCATACAGTAGACACATGTGGGTGTTATCATCATTGCAAAATAACCAAAATTCTTTAGGCGGCCATTGTTTAGTATCATTGCAAAGACAATTTTTCTCCTTATGTAAGTATACAAGTTTAATGCATTTTGTAACCTAAGAAAAGGCGTTACAATTTCATGGCAATACAATAGATGATAGAGGCAAATATTAGCGGACGTAACCACCGGATGTCGGTAATAAATAATCGCGATGTACCCATCAATAACAGCAAACAATCTTGCGGTACAGTCGGGTCAAGCCACCAGGATAATTTTTAACCCTGTTCTAATCTAATGAGAAAAAGAGAGCATTTCATAGAGTCATCATCAAAAATACTTTTTTAAATTTGCTTTCATAGAGCATGACCACCCTAAAATATTTGCTCTAAATTGTACAATGGTCCTCCTCTATTTTGGAAGTGTACTCGAGTATACTAAACGTCGCCTCATCGAAGTGCGGGTTCAACGCATCGATCCGCAACAAAACTGGGGACGAGAATAACTCGTTACACTGCATCGGGTTCCAGAGGCGATTTCACCGCGCCTCAGCTGGACCGATTTAGTCCCTGCGAGGAAACTGGACCAGCGGGCTACCGATCTCCTATAGCGTCTCAAACGTCATTGCGTGCACTCTGAGTAGCAGATCTATTGTTAACAAGTGGCTACTCTGGCAAAATAACTTTTGCCACAAACTGTCGAAATTGGAATATACCTAGCATCGATTACGGGTAGTGCTTTCAGTAAGTACTTCATTCGATGGAAAAGGATATTCCAGTATCGCACCAGTTACATTTGACAGATCATATATTTTATAGCCCTAGTAAAATACTTTCAACAATTCAAAATATAATTAAACAATGGAATCATTTTGCAGATCATAATAAGATTCTGTCTCGCAAGTAAAAAGAACTTTACAGTATTGTAGATGCTGAAACTTACCTGAATCTGTGATAATCCGTGAGCCGTGCCGAAGCGTGAGTCGGCGTGACCATTCAATGATTCGACAGATAACAGATTACTCTACACAGACACACTCTATAAAGAAGAGTTCGAATGGCCAATTAAAGACTTTATTCAAACTTCCACACCATTCATAACTGCATTGATGTGGAAGGAACATTTTAGACTATAAATAATTGTGTAATTCCATCATACTCAATAACAAACAATCTAATGATGTGTTTGAAGGCAGTACCTAGCTACGTTACAGTATTAGCAGTTAGACTGATGACTTAGCTTGATGCGATACTAATTGGTACACACTTTCACTCTTCGACTTCAGCTTGTCTTGTCTGGGTAACATTATCTGATTCTTTATCAACGAGTGTATTTCTTGGCTTGCCACATTGCACGTCGTTGCCCAATCATCCTAAACATCCTGGAATTCATCACGCAGTATGTACAATGCATTCTTTATCACACCTGAGTTAACAATGTTGATATGCGACGCGTCAGGTTTCGGAGATGTAACATCTTTTGAGTCAACTTTGTTGGAAACTACAATTCAAATTAGTTGCCTAATTGCATTGTAATGATAAATTGATTAGGAGATTAAATCAATATTCGCAACCATGGCTCTACATTTTGCTTCGTCATTAAAAAGACATACAGTGAAAGGTGGACCACACGTATACCATTACAGTACTTACATCAGCTACTGTGGTTGAACCCCACAAGACCCATTGCTTTGTCAGCGTATGGCGATGGCGTATCGTTCAGCCAATCTACCTTCTTTATTAATTGCAAGTTCATGCTTCATCAAAACTCAATTGACCGCGTATTGCACTTTCTAATCAACTAATTATTTACTACCCTTTTAGTCTTGTGTTAGTATTTTTAATTCGTTATGTCATAGTATTGTAATCGATAATTGATTCTTACGTAGACCATTGTGCATGTCACATAATGCTTGTATTGGTAAGAACTCTAACGTAATAGTTTATTTCTATGTAGAGCAGGTATTAGAATTAGCATTTTGTCAAATGTCTTTAGTTAATTAATTCTGAGAGCTGTAGTAGATCGTTCAGATGGAGTACAACTTCTGCATATTTAATAGTACAGGTTATAGACTGCACTTTTGAATATTTGATAAGGTACAGGTAGGTATAACTGTAATATTTTGAATAGTATAGTTGTATAGTTAAGGTATACAGTATATCTATTGGAAAATCTTGAAACAGGTAAGTAATAATTATCAGCCGGCTTTTATCTGAATACGGTTTACCGTTCTGTCAACTGATATCAATAATCTTCATCTCGATATTCCAGGTAGAATAACAGCATTAAAAATTATCAATAAATCTTGTAACTGTAGTTGCGATAAACCATGACACAACACGGGACAAAACTTTGAAAGTAAACTTCACAGAACGCAGGTTGCCTTCGTCTAGCCGCAGGTCTTAAATCATTGGAAATATATCAGCACTGCACAGGTTTAGCATGGGACGCTTTTTCGTGTCAGAAAATGCGGTATGCGGTTAACCTAGTGTGGAAGCGTGGTGTGTCCCATTGATTTTTCGCGATGCACGCGTGACGTCAGCTTGTGACAGCGGGCGGCATGATCGGGCGGCGCGCGCCGCTCGCGTCTGACCGGCAACTGGCGTGGCCGCGGCCGCGGTGCCACCGCCACCTCGGGAGGAAATGCCAAACTCGCCAGTTGCCAGGCCAGACGGCTTGACTTGCGAGCGCCGTCCCCGGATGCGACACGGGATGACCTTATGCAGCTCTATTGGATCTTAGGTGCATTGTGCACTGTTTGCCTATTGCATTGATTGCCAAATCAGCTGTCAGCTACTCTACCAGTCGGGCAGCTGATTTGGCGCATTAAATAAATTTATTTTTAATCGCATAAGTAGGTATACTAAAATAATGTATTTATTAATAATGGAATAAGTAGTTGTATTATTTACGTAGAAAATCCATCACTCGTTTTGTCTTTTGGAAACAATAATATGTATGAAGTAGGAAGGTATGAAGTAGTAAATTATACTTAATAATTTGTAAAGTAATACACTCACGAGCACTAAAACGTTAAACTGCCATTGCCATGATTTATTTAATGTGCTATATCACTGGAACTTTTTCAATGCTTTGCTCGCGAGTGTATGTGCGTCTAGGGTTTAAAATATTACACAGGCGCCACAATGCTAACATTTTCTATACATAATCCGCCAGGCGTTCGATACAAACTTGGATACGGTACTACTTGCTCTAACAATACTTGCAGGCGCACTAGCAGCCGTAGTGCCTGCCAAGATTACCATCGCAAAGTTACAAAAACACTAACTTTAGTAACTACTCACTACGCACCTACCACAAGAATAGATAACGATTATCTTGATAAATGGCTGTAGGTAAATGGAGACTAATCTTATCATTATGGTTCAGTCACACACGGCAAAAGTCAACACCACTAAATACACAATGCCCTAGATTCTAGCATTATGCCTAGCTGGGTACAATTTAAATAAAGGTTCATTTTAAGGTAGAGAAACCCATTAGTAATAGTAACTACGAAATACCTAGGTGGTAACTAACCTATGAACTCATAACCTAGAAGGCGAGTTTACTGTCGGTACTTTTATACATACTTACTAATAAAAATGAGTTCTTGGAATCACTTATCACGATTGTGTAAAGTGACTGACCACCTCAGTTCACCTCTGTCTACCCCTTTAGTTCGCCTCGGACTACTCCTTCGGGGAGTCAGTTATTATGTACTTAGTTCCTATATGAAAGTATGTAGTTAAAAAGCATAAGAAGTATAATACTCACTCAGAAGAGGGAACCGGTTGGCGGGTACCTTGCCCAGCGGCGTGCTGGACGCGCTGAGGTCGCTCTGTGAGCTGTGCAGACTGGACTTGCCGCTGCCGTGTGCCGACCCCAGCTCCATCCTCATCCGCATGTGGCGGCTGCAATACAAGCACACTTGTTTTCATAACATCCTGCTAGGTAATATTGTACACAATAAAGTCAGTAATTATGGATGTTTGTTACTCTTTCAGGGGAAAACGGCTGAACCATATGAGTATATTTTTTAATTTGCCTTTTGGTAAGCTAAAACACAATGGCTTTTTATGCCGGAATTACCAAAACGCAGATATTTTTTTACAGAGAAGGCGAAATGGAACTGATAATTAACAGCTTGTTAATTAAAACTACTATAATTATATTTAAAAAAAAACAAACAAAACAATACGCACCTCTTTGGCTTTGCGTTAGTCGACGACTTCGAACTCAGCATTCTAGTCACACTGCATGTGGTCTGGGATCTTTGTAACGAGAAAGAACAATCTACTTTTGACTTGACATCTTTAAACGATTTCGTTTTAAAGTCGTTCTTGGCTTCGATCGAGTTTTTCTTCGAGAGACTCTCACGTCGTTCGTTCTTTTTCAGCACTTTGGGACTACTTTGTAGGCTAGAGTCAGCGTCGTTCTTTCTACTGTTCAACATAGTTTTTAGTTTACTTGGCACATCGCGTTTCGGCATCTTATACTTTTTCAAAGTAAATCGTTTTTCTTCCTTCGGCAGTTTATCATTGAATTTTGAAGCTTTCTCGCTATTAATTGAGTTTCTTTTACTTCCAGACTTTGGCGTGTCTTCACTGAGTTTCGGTGAATATTTTCCTTTCAACGTTTCATCGAGAGCAGGAAGAAATCCAGGCAATGTCTGGCTAGTGTTGACATTCTTTTGACTACATTCTGAATGTGTTGATGGAGTTGACCCTTCTGGAGACATGTCATCTATTACGTTCAAAAATATTGGTGATGTTCTATGAGTTTCAAAATCGGTATAAACACCACTTGATTCCATGCAGGAGTCTTCGCTTCTATTTACAATTAAAGGTGGGTTTCCATTACCATTCTTTCCACCATACAGGGCACCGTCTATCACTTGAGCCCGCCTGTCACCTCTTTGTACGTTGTCATCTAGTCCATCTGCATCGCTTTCCGTGAAAAAGTCAGAGTCTGTCATTGGGTCAGCTCGTCTAGTAACTGGAACGTTTTGCCAATCCATTTCAGCCACTTCCTCACGCGCCCCTATAGAATGGTCGGCTCCGCGGCTAACAGGCCGCGACATTTCCCCGTCACCTTGATATCCATCAAGACTTGTAATACTCGTAATACTGGTTATAAAACTATTAGAAACTTTAGACGTTTCCATAGATTTAGGGAAATCATTTTTTACGTCGGAGAATGTTTGAGAATCTTGGAGTATCGAAACTGAATACTGAGAATTGGAGTATGTGCTTACTTCAGTCTGAATGTCACAGCTATCTAAAGGTAGGTCCTCTGGTGACGGTGTCTGTTCTATTCTTTGAGGAGATACAGATAATCTTATATCATTCGTTTTACAATCTAAAGGCAAATCTAAATTCACTGTTGTTTCTGCAATTGAACTGGCTGGTTCTAAAATACTACTGTGAATAGAAGGCATAAAATCGTCTTCCATAAAAGATGGCAAGACCTCTTCTTTGATAGGCTCTATTGCATTTTTATCAGTAATATCTTCATTATTATCTACTGTAGGAATTGATTTTTGGATCGATGCCTTCATAAAAACAATTTGAGTTTCATCATCTTCCATTTGTAAAGTCACAGACGGTATAATAGCTTCTTCTGGAAAACCAGAATTCATGCACTCATTATTATCAAAACCATCGTTCTGAATAGTTGAAGCTGCTGAATGGCTTTCAGTTTTATCAGTAGACGGTGTATCTCCTGTATCAGGAGATGCTTTAGAGTCATTCTTATCACAGAAACTTGGGAGTCCCTCTACTGTAGGAGAAAAGGCATTTTCTAAAAAACATATATCGTCCATTTGGTCTGGAGTTAAGATTCCTAGGCTATCATCCAATGAATTTTCTTCGTTAGCTCTACTAATTGAGTTTTCATTGGGACTAGCGTTGGGATCAAAAGGTCGGGGACTTGCATATGACTTAAAATTCAAACACAACTCAGATCGTGATTGTGTATGATATGGTTTTTTTACTGGTAAATTTGATTCAGTTTCACAAGAATACTCAAATTCTTTCATGGGCTTGTCATCAATCCGTATAACATTAGGCAATCTGTCAACAATATTTTTGAGCGACTCGGAATCTGCATAACAATGTGCACTTGTCTCTTTACCATTGAAAGCATCGTTGTCTGATTTAGTCCATACGTTTCCATCTATGCAATCTTTGTCCTCATGCTGGGATGTTGAGGCATTATTTTGGAGCTCAAAAATCAAGCTATATGGTCCTGATTCATCTTGCTCCTTTTCTTCTAGTCTCTGTGTAATTCCATTTATCAAGCTTTTTGTTTCTTTATCAACACTTCGATCCTGTTTTTTTGAGATTTCGTTTAACTTTAACCTTAGATCCAATATACGAGGGTTTTGTTTGGTGACTTCATCCATGTCCTCTTTCATCTTGGGTATCAGAGATGCATATGATGTGCAGTATAACGGTTTTTTAATAGTATTTAGTTGATTATTCTCTGCTGGAGAGAGTCCCACATTGTTCATTCTATTTGGTGTACTGTAGAACATCCCGCGTGTTTCTTTATTTCTGATGAGGCCATTTTTGTCGATTGGGATCTGAAACAAATATATTTTTATAATTTAATTAATAACTTATGATTTAAAAATTCTTTCGTAACATATAAAATTTCAGATCTAAATTTAAACATAAGAGAACAGGTATATTTATAAGTCTAAATACCCGACTTTTCTAAGCCTACACTGTCTGATTATTCTAAATGTAGTCGTTGGGCATTACAGTCATTTATCCAGCACGGTTCACCGCATTGTCACGCGTGGTGGTCACAGCCGGAGGCAAAAGCATATTGTAATTGTAGTCACTGGCGCACAGTTGCACACCAAACATCACCGAATGTTTTTGTTTACATAGCTTCATAATAAGATCGAGCGATCTATTATATATTGTGCTCATCAAAATATTCACTATACCATGAAAATTTTATACGATTAATTAAAATTGTATGTGGTAATTAAAAATACTTCTTTTATTTCCGAATTCCACGGTATATTTTTCAGTGCAACTTATGTAATTTGCAGTGACTTTTGTAGGTCCACTATTCCGTAACAAAAACTATTACAGCAATAATATTGAAACATTAAACTATTGTTAATGCAAACACATTTCCAAATATTTTTCATAACCATAGTCAAGAATAATTACCGGTCTGATTTAAATTACGTTAGAATAATTAAAATTTGCTATTTAAGGTAGTTAACCTTTAGGCAACGAGTTATATTAACCCATAGACGTTGAAAAACATCAGCAAAATACCGAATGAAGTTTACTAGACTTGGAGTAATCATTCAAAAAACGGTGACTTCCCAATACCGTACTCGTGAGCAGTAAAAAAGTTTCACGCACAAAATGCCCCAATAAAAAAAAACATTTAAAATTTGTACACTGTTATGTTTTTAGTTGGTAATATTCTGTATGAGCTGTTAAATATACTTCATAATAATTTACAGACGGCGTTATCAAGCCTACTATCCCGTTTAAGAGTAATCTGGTGCTTTGTCACTGAAACGTTTTCATTGCTCGTTGGTGTAGTTTAAACGATTTTAAGACAATTGGGTGACTGGCGCATCCGGATGTTCGAGTATCAGAGCGCAAAGTCACGAACAGCGGACTCCACCGATTCAAAGAATTACAGATATTTACTGAATAAAGGAAACAAGTGAACACGTAAAAACAGACATTTTCCAACCTGTTTCCTACTCGTTTATACGAAAGACATTACGAACCAGCCGCTCACGAAATGTCTACACAATTACCTTTTCACACTGTTTAATTTACCTTCTTCTGAGTACTAAGAAACGTAAATATTTCATTGTTTCATGTTTATGAACCAAACAAGAACTAGATCCATTAATATTTAATTACTCTGTTACATCTCCATAAATCGATCTTTCATGTTAATATATCGTATCATATTCATGTAATAAGAGTCATATGGGTACACTACATAAATCCGAATTACTTTTTTACGAATATGAAAATAACGATATTTTAAAATTACGAATTTCATAATTCCGAATAATTCACAATCCCGAATTTTAAGTTTCCGAATAACGAATATCACGAATAGTTAATAAACGAAATTTCAAACAACATATTTATTAAAATGACGAAAGTCAATTTTCCGAATATTATTATTTCGATGTTTTAAAGGTACGACTTTTTATTATATCGAATTGTTAAAATTACGAATCCCGAAGTTTTAATATTCCGAAAATACAAATTCCCGAATGTATCTTAGTTAAAAAGAAATAGTTATTAAGAATAGTGTGTATGTATATTAACAGCATAATCCGTATACAATTTAACAATATTTTTTAAGCTATATTATTTGAGACGCTCCGCTCCGTTTTTCGATATCTATATGCACCTAACACGCTCCTCCTCGCTTTGCTCGTCGTCGCACCTACCTTTAGGTCTTGAGTCTAAGGTTTTTAAGGCGTTTATGGTTTTTTTGTCAAAATCACGAATTATCACATTTTCGATCGGGATTTGAATTTTTCGTGATTATAATAAATCGGTATTTTATTTTTTGTATGCTTAAGTAATCGTATTTTTTAACGTTCGTGTATTTGACAATCGTAATAACAAATCTTCGTGAATATTATATTCGAAATTATAATTTACGTGATTTTTAGAATTCGGCATTTTAAAAATTCGGTATTGCAATATTTCGTAAATTACATATTCGGTGTTTTCAAATTCGGAAAAAAGGTTTTCGGAATATTTGGGTGTTCCCGAGTCATATACCAAGTTTAAACTTCGCACAAAAATACAGTACTTAATTTTGTACTTGGAAAAAATTATAGCTTGTTGCAATCCTTATCTTTTCTGGTTATGTTTAAAGGGACTGATAAGATTATTTTTACCTATAACCTCCTGACGCCCAGCCGTTATTTTTTTTTTTAGGACTATCTGTCCACGGTCCTCACACAAGGACTATTGCGTTTACCTAGCTTACTGCCCAGAAACTTAAACTTGAATAAATGTCGCAAAAATTATTATATACTGTTCCTAGTAGTATGTACGGGTAATGCATTAAAAAAGGAACCAGTTTCAATAGGTTTAAATTCTAAAATCATTAGTCCTCATGTGAGGACCGCGGGCAGTTAAAAAAAGTTTAATTTATTGGTAGAAAATATATTTATAAGGTAATTTGTTAGAAATAACAAAACTTATGAAATTAGAACCACTTAGGAACACATTTAACACTTTAAATCAGTCTCACATAAGTTTAGAACTTATATTTATTCTAGATAAACTCTCACTTATCAACTATTATAATTATTGTGATCAATATAGGAACAAAATAGGATAAAATGAAAGGCTCAGCTAGCAGCTCCTGGATATCATCATCACAAAATTCAAATTCTACGGGTTCATGGTGAGTCATTTATGTCGTCATGTCATCGTCCTCTGAGAGATCTATGTCCGACATAGCTAAATCTGCTTCAATTTCTTGGATTTCGCATTATATTCTGTAAAAAAATACATAAATAAGTATATCTAAAATTATAGTATAGCAGTCCAGAGTCCTCAAGTGAGGACTAATGTAAATGGGTGATCATAGAATATTATTTAGAACCTTAATTGATAAAATATTAGTATTCG
Organism: Plutella xylostella; assembly: GCF_932276165.1. Lineage (NCBI taxonomy): Eukaryota > Metazoa > Arthropoda > Insecta > Lepidoptera > Plutellidae > Plutella > Plutella xylostella. Next base: position 6,416,916 of record NC_063992.1, on the reverse strand, counting down.
TATCTTGCTAATATACTTAACAATAAGGTTTTATTAAAGTTATTGTATTAAATGATTAGATCACATAAGTAAAATGAGATTACAACTTACTTAGTCGACGGTGGCCCCGCCATGGTTCCGTTTTTTGACGTTTTTTCAATGAACGATTGATTATCCTCAGATGACACTTAAGACAGCTGTCAGTGATGGAATGTTAAATCCATAGATGCAATCCCAAAAAATAATGGCGGTAAATTCAAATATAATTCAAACACAAAGTATTCGTCCTCGGAGAAGGACCGTGGGCATTTAGTCCAGAAAAAATATATTATAGCTTGGGCAGTAATCACTATACTCGTTAAGTACTCACAGAAGGACCGTGGGCATCAGGAGCATAAGGTAGCGCCCTAAAAGTACACTAGGTTAACGACGAAAAGTTCATAGAAAATAGATAGAAAAGAGTGGGGACATTACAACATGTCAATTTGCACCTTAATCGTAGAAAATTTAGTCACCTATACTTTGTAAAATATAGTAAGAGCCAAGAACCCTGTGACGTTTGATTGACAGATGCTTATGCCTGGGGAATAAAGTTGATTTTCCCTTGAAAATCAACTAATGACAGATAAAATGTATGGATTTGACAGCTGACACAGGGATCTTGCTATATTTTACAAAGTATACTTTTTGCAACTCCTTGTAGACCGTTTTGCGGTACACGCGGTTGTAGACTGTTATATTTTTTTTAAGTTAGTTTAATTCAGCAAACGGAATATAAATACAGGGTGACTCTTTCGTCATCCGGAATTATGTCTCAGAGCTCTTTATTCTAAACAACTTTTGTTATAATGATATCGGGAAGGGATATCACGAAATCAAAATGTATAATTTTCGTAAATGAAAAAATTACCAGCCCTAAAGCCCGGTGGACTGACTGAGCTAGCCGGAAAAAGAGTTCTGGTATGGCCCTTGGAGACGCCTATGTCCATTAGTAGACGATTATTAGATTAATTAGCTTATAATAGTATAATTATGGCAATAACATATAAAAAAACAATTAAATTAAGCTCTATACAAAAGAGTTCAACGCGCAGCTCAAAACAAATTGAATTAATTATTGACCTTTTACATTATTTTAACAAAATTATCCGTTTTTTTATACTATTAAGTAGTTATTATTTTTCAATGCATATTGTAAACCTGGAAGCACTAATACTTATAATTTATACACTTAAATGTATTACCTACTTATTTTTTTTGCCTGCATAAATATTTATTTTAAGTCGAAATAATTAGGCACTCATATTATTTTGCGGTATTCAGTGTCTTTGTCTTGAATTCTCGACCATATTTATGCAATTAGACTACATATATCTTCACATATCTCTTTTAAATTCTTTCAAAAATAATGACAGGGTATTATTTTTAATGTTCTTTCATTATAGTCATGGAAATATAAATCAATTTCCGCATTACAAAACAACAGAGCTACCGACAGCCATGAGACCACGAGGCAAACTTCACTAAAATTAATTGAAAACATATTTCGTAATTACGTATATTAATATCACAATAGAATGCACAAAAACACCTAAGAAGTATTTTAAAAAATATCATTAGCATGGCTCGGCATAAGACAAAGGAGATTTTAAGAGCGTGCGAAAGTGTTCCCAAGTTCTAACAATCGCACAATAACATTGATGTAGTGAAAGATGCTCTGATGGATTGTCTTCATTCTGCTTAGGGCTAAGAAATGGTACGTTCCTACATATCTAGCTGCTAATTAGGTTTAATTGAATAGCCTCGTAGCACGATACCACTAACCCAAAAAGCTTTGTTTGTACTACATTAACGTTAGTTGGGTTAGATTTGTAGCCCGGATTACAGGCTTATCGTAGAACCGGGTTATTAATAATTATTATTATTTGTATTGCATATAGATCAATAGGTAGATACTAGTAAATTGAAGCGTACCTGCAACGTTGCAAATAAACAATTGTGATTTATGTTGTTTTTTTTACCTTCCCATTATACCAAGCAAAATATGTATTTATATATCAAGGAAACACAAGAGGCAATACTCGTATGTATGGCGTAAAACTACCTATATACTATATACCTAGATAGATAGTGATCGAGTAGGAATCGTGAACTCAGCTCATGCCGATACCGGCTGAATGCGAAGGCCACAGCTTGTTTTTCTCTTGTTTTCCTGAGGATCGGATCCGACAATACTGCCTCATTGAATTGTAAAGTGCGTTGAACTAAAGACTGAACCGATTATTGGCTTGTCACTTACTTTGCCTTACCTACAGTTCCGAAATATCAATTATACGTATGACTATCTAGATCGGAGCCAATATAAGTTAGATTAAAAATAATTAAGAAAATTGTAAAGTTACACTCCTAGTACTATCAGTTTTAACACTCCTAACATCACATCGTGAGTATGGTTAATCAAAACCAGTTAAGTAAATGGTCTTTGTATTATATTACCTAAGGCCATAAATAGCTACAATACTTATCCAACAGATTCATAGGTACTTAGTATAAACTTATTGCAATATCGACATTAGTTAAAGGCTAGTTTGAAATAAAAACATGAGATTTCAGTTTAAGATTTCCGATTTGACTAATATAAAATTAGGTATCCATCATTGAATCTTCTCGTCACCCTGGCGTTATCTAATCACAATCACATCAAAATTTGTCGGTCATGCTAAACTCGAAGTGCTCCTTGCTAGTTAGGTAGGTACTAGTTGAGTTACGTCTGCACTTCCAAAAACATCGCTTTCTAATTTGTTCACACCTCTATTTCCTATTTACACGGCACAATAAGGCTTTCATTAGAGCTCACTGTTCGACAGAAAATACACTCGCGAGCAACCAAATCGACTCAAGCCTTCACGGCGCACATATACATTGATTTTCCTAAAACGATAAATGGTAAATATAAAAGTGATATGTCATTCGAAAGCTGAAGAATTAGGCTTTCAATTAAGATCAATACCATAAAAAAAAACTAAGCGCAGATTTAATGACGCATTTTAATTGCCCGTCAGTGTTAATTACCTCATTAGGAATCCACGCCTTGCGCTACCTGATCCCGCTATAAAACCTTTCCACATCCGGTGTACCTTATCAGTCGCTTGTTGCAAGTTGACCGGTACACATCTCGTTGCATTGTATTCCTTGTTTTCGCAAACCCATGGATACCACACCAGAAGAAGCTGCTCAAGTTGTTGCCTTGCTGCAACAAGGGTTAAGTCAGCGAGCAGTCGCTGCCCAGCTCCACTTGAGCCAGTCTGCTGTATCCCGAGTATACAGACGGTTCCAAGAGACTGGTGCCTTCAATCGAAGACCAAGAACGGGCCGCCACCGCTGCACTTCAGAGAGAGACGACCGCTTCATTGTCTCAACCTCGCTGCGCAATCGACACCTTACGGGCGTTGATGTGCAGCAAGAACTGAGACGTGTACGACAAGTGGCTGTCAGCGAGTGGACAGTGAGAAGACGCTTGAAGGAAGCCAACTTGACACCAAAAAGACCTGCATCAGGCCCCAAATTGACTGCAGGCCACCGACAAGCGCGTCTTCAGTTTGCTCGAGAGCATCTCGATTGGAGCATTGCGCAATGGCGGTCGGTCCTGTTTACTGATGAGTGCAGAGTGTGTCTGCATGGCAGTGACAGGAGAGGCCGGGTCTACCGGCGTCCGGGGGAACGATTTGCCCAATGTTGTTTCGCTGAAACAGTAGCATATGGCGGCGGTTCCTGCATGATGTGGGCTGGTATTTCTCTAGAGGGAAAAACCGCACTTGTTTTCGTGCCTGGAGGCGGCCGAGGAGGCGGGTTAACAGCTGATCGGTACATCACCGACATTCTACTCGGTCATGTTGTGCCCTATGCAGAATTTGTCGGTGAAGACTTCGTGCTAATGCACGACAATGCCCGCTGCCACACGGCACGAGTCAGTCGGCAGTTTCTGAGAGAGAAGGAATTGCGCACGATGGACTGGCCTGCGCTCAGTCCTGACCTGAATCCCATCGAACACTTATGGGACGAGCTCAAAAGAAGAGTTCGGGCCAGGAATCCAGTCCCTGCAAGCGTGGACGAGCTGAAGACAGCTTTATTAGAGGAGTGGGACGGCATTCCTCAGGAAACTGTCAAAAAGTTGATAAGGTCTATGAGAAACAGGCTGCAGGCTGTAATTAGGGCAAGAGGGGGCAATACAAAGTATTGATTTAAATAAATAAATTTTTATCTTAACATTTTTTGTTTAATTTGTATAATACGATACCCATACCCTTTTTTCCTAAATTCCCGTTTTTCCTACAATTGCGTTCAGACATCATTTATTTCAAAAATGATGAATGGATTTCAATAATAATGATATCAAATTAAAGCTGACATCTTAAGCTTTTAAATGACATATCATTTTTATTATTTCTATTCATAATTTTACTTGTATTAATGTATGTTTGCGCCGTCAAGGCTTGAGTCGATTTGGTTGCTCGCGAGTGTACTAAAATTCAAAGTTTTTGCCGTGGGAGGTAGATAGTAAGGTGAATACATTTATGCGTTTTCACAGCAGTGGCCTGCCCGGGAGTTTGTTTAATTACAATAAAATTACAAGGATTAGGAAATAATGTAATTCATAGATACTTAGTAAATTCGTATGCGTTTACGCATAGTATCTGCTTATATTCTAGTTGAGATGGCAGTACTCAACAAATTTTTACCTTGTAATTAGTTTAATAACTAAATTATTATTATTAAAAAATATGAATTAAAAACGATTTGCCCAATCTGTTAACATGAAATAGTTAAGAAGTGCATATGTGTGTCGGTTTCGTGAAACAGGAGAACGCTTGCAATTTGACTACAGTTTTCATTTTACTACAAATACCTATATAACTATTTCATATGCACTTTACTGGATAGCTTTGCCAATGTGCTTCCACGAACATTATCATATTGGGAAACCAGGAACCAGAAACAGCAATTCCAGCTCTCTGATGATGAAAACCGCTGACTGGCAGTCATCAAGTGAACGGCGACCGGTTTCAATTACGTTTTTCTGTTGCATCGAGAGACCTCGGCAAAAAACATACAGCGGATGCTCTTAGGTACCTACCTGCTAGAAACCAGTTTCTAATCAGTAAGAAACAACTCAAATTGTGTAATTTCGCAATAAATCCAAGCCTTTTATTCATTGCTGTTTATGTGTGTTCCATTCTAACTTTAACAGCAGTTTATACAGTGTCATAGGATCGTTAGTCGATCGTGTCAGTCGTGTTATAGGATCTAAGAATGAAGATGTACCTAAAGTCAGGTAACGATCAAATCAAAGTTATTATCCACTCCAACAAGTCGACTGTGTTTTCTACATCTTTTTTTGGTACAGAACAAAACCTGGTCATTATGGAATAATTTTCGGACAAATTAATTCAAACGCTTCAAGGCTGTCATAGGAATATTTTTAGGTGGTTTTTTTTAATGAATTTCAATTTATAAAATTTTAATATTGTAGATGACAATCTGATTGGCAAGGGTCTACTTTTGCCTGTCCAGATTAGCCCTGTTTGTTGTTTGTAATGATTAATGTCCCTGTAAATCTATGATACGATGCCATTACATCGCAAGAAACCAGCAGTTACACTACAGTAACATTGTTCTCCTTCAGTTAACCTAAATTGATGTGTTTATAATGCAGAGCGGGCCGACTGACACACTTCATGCTCACAAACTAACAACTGAAACGATGTTTTGTGAATGTGATGTAAAGAATGGTGCCCTATTTTTACCCGACTGTCCAGAAGAAGGGTATTTATTTTTACTATGAAGGACGAATTATATTTTGTAACTCAGTCATAGAAAATGTTACTACTTATACCTGCATAGTACCTCGGTTGTAGCAAAAGTTACGGAGAGACACCACCGTTGTATTTCAAAAGTAATATCCGACTATACTACTATTATAAACGTGAATGTTTGTAAGTACCTATAGATGGGTGGATGTTTGATATTCTTTCACGGGATACCGGCTGGCCCAGTTTTTAACAAATTTGACATGAAGTGCCCTGGATTTACCTACGATACTTTTCGTCCATCCCGGAATTGCCGCGGGAAAGTGGGAATGCTTGCAGTAGGTAGGAGGTACCTAATAAATTACGTTCAAGTAATACAGTAATTAGGCGTCGGTACTCCGTACCAAAAATAAGCAATATCAATATTTAATTGCCATCATAATAGCCACATGGTCGGTTATTGTCAATACGAGTGTAGTGTAGTATTAAGTACTTACTTAAAATAACTTAACATTCCAAGATTTGTGTAATTTGTATCTTGTACATGTCGAAGCTTCCTTCTTCACTTTCTACTTTACCTACCTACCTATGTACCTGCTACGAGTGTTGAATATGGAAGTACCCAATGCTCATCTTAACGGAGCTACAAACACCTCAGTATCGTATTGTTTACTAATGTCTGCACAACTAGTTCACACCTCTTGTTTGCACTAGATAAGACGAAATTTAGGTTTTGATAAATTAATAATAGGAATAGTAAATTATATACCTAGTCGCATATATCTCTCCTTATGAGATTTTTTGGAAAATCGGAGTAGAATTATTTTTAGTCTTTAGTTTTTTTTGTCGTTACGTTAGTAAACTAAACTAAGTATAACTAGTAAGTATCACATGCTATTTTAAGCCCCGGGAAACCGTGAATCTAACTTCGCGGTTGGTATAAGATAATTATATACCTACCTATCAAAAGAATGATAAAAATATACACCTATTGACAGTTACTTTATTACAATATCCATAGGAAGCATACAATACCCTACTGTTTTATAGCGCAATTATAAATATTTACATCTAAATCTCTAACATCGCGTGCGACCGGCGGTTGATCCGGTAATAGCAATATGTATTGAGTTTACAACACTTTTTCTTTGCAAAATGCCAGTGTATTGGTTACTAAAACCACTGTTTCGTGATATGAAATTGAAAGCTAGCTTGATGTACATAATGGAATGGCTATGTAGGGTACCTAGTTTATAAGGTTATCTACCGGCATAAGGCGGACACAGTCTTTAGTCACGAAAAATAATATTTAAGCGGCATAAGATCAGAAAAATCCGTTCAGCTGTTGTTTTAGCAACTGGAGTGGCATTGTCAATGGCGCCAACCTAATCATCCATAATATTTGGAAGCAGATGTGCCGATGACTTATATCAATATCTTATCTAATCGTACCGTGGCTTCAAGCTGAATTCTTATACAACTGAGTAGGTAAGGTGGAAATCATTCAAGTCATCTTGAAAATGATGATCGGCCGTGAACTGTGTAAAGTAAACGAAGATGCCCTCTGGAGCCGTGATGTCACCGCGGCGTGGTCCCACTTGCTGTTACAATCTACGCACTTCATTATTATGAGAAACGTCTAATATTTGAACAACTATACGACTGAAGGTTATATAGCTATTCTTTAAGAATAATACAGTCGATTAAACAAATTCTTGCGGAATTTCGTTATAGATATAATAATTTGTACAAGGACTTAGGTAAGTGAGTTTTGCACACTATGTGATTTAGAATATGAATGAAATATTAGTACCAGTGACTTGGCAGCGGTAGTAGGTAACAGTGGTAAGTATAAAGGTTTAAAACTATGGGTATAATTATATTACCATGACTTTTTCAAAATAACGATTAACTACATGCTCTATTTTCATATGAGTAGGTATAGTTACTCTTATCGTGATAACATGAATTGCGTTTTTTATGACACCCATTTACAGGTTTAAAGAGACTGCCTAGTTTAGGGTCAGGTGCCCTTGTATGAGATAACTCCACAATTTAGTCAATGATCTGAATGATCATGTACCTACCTACCTATTAACTATAATCATTGTTATATATTCTACGCTTTTATAATAAGTCGGTTAAAAACCGCAACTAGCTAGGCCTACGGTCTATGGTATTAAAAGGGTGTTAATTACCTCACTTGTATAGCTAAGCTAGTTGCATAAGTAAGTTATAGGACTGTGGTGTCGTCTTTCAGTATCGATGTAGGATCTACATAGTAGGCGGGTGGGGTAAGTATACCTATGGTAGATACTACATTAATTAGTGCCTATGAAGAACTAGAGCGCACTTTAGTGCTTTCATTGGTTTAGAAACAATGGGATTCCTATATACCTAGCTACGCCCTTACCCTATAACATGTTTTTGTGAGTATTGGTTTACGAACCTAAAGGTAGGCACTGATTGTTATTTTTATAAACTATTGAAAACCTATCTAAATCTGGTAGGTAAGTATGAAGGTAAACCATGTATACAGTGAAAAATACCAATAAACGCAGTAACATTGTAAGTAAGTATGTAACAATATCATTATGTTTAAACCTATCTTAAATCTACCCCAAATAGGCACCCATTTAAAATGGGATTATTTTAGAAACAAAACACTCACTAAAATCAAACTATCAGTTAAAAAACAGTTAATTTCAAAATCAATTAACCATTGTTAACGACTATTGCCGTAACTTCGATAACTACACTGAAAGAACCATGAAAACTTACCTTAGACATGTCGCTGTGATTTGTATCCTACTCGCACTATTCCACCACTGCTCTAAACCAGGCTAGGTATTCCAAGCACTTAACTGTCCATTGTAAATTATTGTAATTTTAATCGTTTGTTAACGCGTACATCTGTAGTTACAGAGAATGGAAATGATGTGTATGTCGCATGATAGCACCTCGGGCGGCGGACGCGCGATCAATACTGGCGGCGGATTTCTGCTGCTTGTTGGTAGATAGGTGAAGCAAAATGTGCGGACTTGAGCCACGCTTGCGCGCGCAACTCCCCTCTACCCGGCGACCGACTGACGACTGCTAATAACAGCACAAAGTACACCGGTGGTTTCCTTTTAAGCACTCGGACACTTCACTACGCGGAGCAAGCATTGGCGACTCGATTGTTATAGGATAGTTTGTGTTATTGAAACCCTTGTTGAATGACAGCGTGCATGTGGCCCTTAATTCAGTGACTTCCACATAAATATTCTATGCACGATGCGCAGTAAGACGCTTATCGTCATCTAAAGTTAACTATCTGTCTAATTATGCTATTAAGCTCAAATTAAAAACGACTACGGCCAGTGAGTCCGGCGGTTGGTTAAATTACATTAAGAACTAGGCCTATAGGTAACTTGTGATGATGTGGAAGATGGTGAGATCCTACCTACTGTACCTATATGTAGGTACATATAGTATCAGCCTATCAGGTTACCAAGAAAGATGACTGGGTACCTAACATTACAGTTTGCAATTGCTATAACGTAGTATTTTTTGTTGCTTTGTGGCAGTTACAGGCGAGGTAATACATATTAATTATATGGTAGAGTTTAATATATGGTGTGGATTAATGAACCCGAAAACCGAAACATAAAACTAAATGGGCTAGGTAGGTCTCGTAGTTACTAGTTAACCCTAGTTAGCCTGAGAATGACTTTTTTTTCTGGCGGTACAAGGGCGTACCTAAGTACTTAGGCATTGTAGTATAATTAATTGCTGGTAATGATGTCCTGTATCGGAGCGGGTAAGCGCCCGCTGCTCACTCCAGACATGCGGGTTCGAATCCCAGCGGCACTGACATGTATAACAATGAGTTCTTTTAACTTGAGTACAATGTATACCATCGCTCTTACGGTGAAGGAAAACATCGTGAGGAAACCTGCATATCTAGATCTAGCACATCTAGATAATGTGAACCCACCAACCCGCAGTGGACCAGCGTGGTGGGAAATATTCCAAGCTTAGGAAGGCAGTTTAGACCTTGGGGACATGCACAAAGGTTCCACTCGAGAGAGCCAGGTGCAGGTACTTACACCCCCGAAGAATAGATGTCCTGTACCTGTATCACCCTGTCAAATTTGGACCATGACTTACAGGGCGACCCTGTATAATAGAGCCAGTAGGAAGCACGAATATCAATTCTATGTTTGATTTGATCGCTTTTTATCATATTTGTATAAACTAGTTATTACTGAACATGCACTGTACTGCTAAGGAGCATAAATTTTCATCGTGAACGTGGAGTAAAATTCATCAAGTAATTTTGTATGAAAATATGAACAACTCCCCTGGCGGTCGGTAGCTGAACTAAAATTTTCCTACAAAATTCAACGAGTAATGTTACTTCACGTTCACAATGAAAATTAATGCTACGGGCTAAATATGTGGGGATCTCATACACGGCCATCCGACCCCAAGCTAGGCAGAACCTGTGTTATGGGTGTCGGACAGCTGATATATCTACACAAATACATAGACAGATAGATACTAAATATAAATATCAACACCCAAGACCCGAGAACAAATATCTGTCTTTAAACAAATATCTGCCCCAGCAGGGAATCGAACGCGGGACCTTCGGCATAGCAGTCAGGGCCACTAACCACTACGCCATTCGACCGTCGAATCAAACTATGTATAAAACGATTCTAGCTCCCCTAACGGTCAGTAGCGAGGCTAAATACCTATCTCATACGTTTGACGATCCGTGTGAAACTGTTTGTGCTCCCGCAACTCAGAATAATAATAGCCTAGCGCTTGATTATTGTCACGGAAGTAATAAGTCAAAAAAACCCGCATTGGAAGTGCATTGCTCATTGGAATAAGGTTATTCCATGGAAGTAATAAGTATACTTTATTACTTCCATCTTCCATGGGTTATTCTTTTCATATTTTTTTTGAGTAGACAAGATGTTGCTTGTTTTCGAGAGCAAAAAAATAGCGTGAAGACGAGGTTGCTTGGCCATAAGAAAATTAACACAGACCAAATTTTTGCTATACGCTGATCACAGAGCCCTTAGCACGAACTTTCGTCGAGGACGTGAAGTAAATCTGACACGATGAATTTTGTAGGGAAATATGAACAGCGCCCCTGGCGGGCAGTAGCAGAACTAAAATCGGCAGCAGGAACTTTTCGTCGTGTAGTAACGTGTATGGTAACGTGAAGTATTTTGCGATTTGTATAGGAAATGGTAGCATGAATTTGATTTTGACATATCGTATCGTGAGTTTACTCGAAGATTTTCTCACTGCCAATTATTCAGTGACAACTATTTAAAATGGAAGTTAGAGCATTTATTTCTTTTGGTTTTCGTATTTTTTATTCATTACTAATATGCTACGACCACGTAGATACCCTACTAAACTAAACTAGTATTTATTACACGCAGCAAGAGACGTAGATGAGGAGGGTAGCCCAGAGGCAAAATTTACAAAAATTCATGGGAAATGTAGGGTTGTGATGTGTGTGATTGAAAATCGACGGCGCTGTTTGGAGCAAGACCAGTATACAACTGTTCAGTGTGCAAAATCTATTAAGTACAGCGTGCCGTATGTTGCATTACGTGGCCCTCGATTTTGGCGTGTCTGACCGTGATGACGTGGTGATTGAAGCTCGTGATGAATACCTACTAGACTGGAAGTGCCGAGAATCCATCGTGACGGATGAGATCCATGGCATCCATGGCACCAATAGCAGTAAGAAGTAGCAACACAGTACACAAACACCTATACTTACTCACGTTTTGCTTTGTAAGCTATAATTCGTAAAATTCTAATGTACCTAACTGTAGTTATGTGTAATTGTATTAATAAATACCATTATTGCTACTGTCTAGATGTGTTTGAACTCTACCCTCTCTAGAATAGTTAAGGACAGTTAGTTATTGACTATAAACTTTAGTGCCAATTTCTCCATAGTCGGTTATCTAACTGACAGGGATTGATTTATTAATTATAAGTTATATCCATATAAAATTCACGAAAGATGTGTCAAAAATCAACCACTACTCCCTGGTTATGCTCAAAGCGACTACGGAGAAATTGGCACTTAACTAAAGGTTATAAGTCTCTTGGTAGGCAGGATTATAGACTTCATTAATGATAAATCATCAACTTTCTGGGCCCACTTACTAATGGGTATAAAGTTCTGGATAAATGAAATTACCACAAAATAAATAAAATATTTACATTCTGTTTAACAGTTTTTTATTCTTTATTTTACAAAAAAACATATTTATCTTTGTAGGTAGTATCATGTAACATTTGCAAACATCAGCATAGTATAACAAAATGTATGATTTATCTTTTCTCCTAAATGTATTCTTCACCAAGCAATCAAAATGCACACTTATAATTTATGCCTTCACGGGGGTGCACTTGCAGGCGGTGGCCTGGTCCGTGATGCTGGGTACAGGATATGCTGGTATAGCTGGATTGGGCTGGCTCTTCGTACCAGGCACATGTTCCATGCTGATTCTATATCTCATCACATCAATTATACATATAGCATTCACCGGCAGCTTTCAATCTGACATATCCATTTTAGGGCTTAACCATCAACCATTCACTGTGCCCCCTTAGGCAATTTGGGAGCATTTTCTCTTTGTATTATTCTTATAATCACTCCATACCTGCAAAACAAATGATAATTGCATCATTAAGAATAAGAATATAACTACTAACTATTTCAAAGAAACATGAGTACTGCCGATGCTTTATCTCAAGGTAACTAGTTAATGCTTTTTAAAGAGTACCTAGGTATTAGGAAATCATTGAGAGACGAGGGGATAATCTGTCATGACAACCTTTTATGTTTAATGTTTAATGTTATGTTTCATGTTTAATTTTCTCCTTTGCTTATCACTCCTTGTCCCGTCCCGTCGCTATTGAGTTTGGCTAGTTCCTTCCACTTATTAAGGTACCACTGGCGACCTCTCCATCCGTGGGCCTTGGCGTTGGTATCCGTAGGCAAATATCACTGCGTTGAATTCAATAAAACAATAAACAAATTTAACAAATAATTATGAAAGCCGACCGTGTCAGTGTCAATAGATTGATAATTTGACAGATGACAGATGACAAATGTCAAAAAAAAAAGTTAGGATGAGCGTTCAAATCATAGTTATCATCCATAGACAATTGTTAAAGTGCGTTTATAAGGAATCGCTGCTTACTTTGAAATTATTATGAAGGTTTTGAACTTAACAATCTCAGTGTGGTACAACCTTATTTTAACTCTGGTAACGTTGTAACGACCGGCACACGACGAAGGCTTATGCTGCCATTTCAATACGTTCAAAGTTAACGTGTAGTAATGAAATACGGAAACGATGAAATGTTCGTGCTAAGGGTACAGAGCCCTTAGCACGAACTTTCGTCGAGGACGTGAAGTAAATCTGACACGATGAATTTTGTAGGGAAATATGAACAGCGCCCCTGGCGGGCAGTAGCAGAACTAAAATCGGCAGCAGGAACTTTTCGTCGTGTAGTAACGTGTATGGTAACGTGAAGTATTTTGCGGTTTGTATAGGAAATGGTAGCATGAATTTGATTTTGACATATCGTATCGTGAGTTTACTCGAAGATTTTCTCACTGCAAATTATTCAGTGACAACTATTTAAAATGGAAGTTAGAGCATTTATTTCTTTTGGTTTTCTTATTTTTTATTCATTACCAATATGCTACGACCACGTAGATACCCTACTAAACTAAACTAGTATTTATTACACGCAGCAAGACACGTAGATGAGGAGGGTAGCCCAGAGGCAAAATTTACAAAAATTCATGGGAAATGTGGGGTTGTGATGTGTGTGATTGAAAATCGATGGCGCTGTTTGGAGCAAGACCATTATACAACTGTTCAGTGTGCAAAATCTATTAAGTACAGCGTAAAAGTAATAAGTAAAAGTAAAGGTAATAAGTCTCTTGGTAGGCAGGATTAATAGACTTCATTAATGATAAATCATCAACTTTCTGGGCCCACTTACTAATGGGTATAAAGTTCTGGATAAATGAAATTACCACAAAATAAATAAAATATTTACATTCTGTTTAACAGTTTTTTATTCTTTATTTTACAAAAAAACATATTTATCTTAGTAGGTAGTATCATGTAACATTTGCAAACATCAGCATAGTATAACAAAATGTATGATTTATCTTTTCTCCTAAATGTATTCTTCACCGAGCAATCAAAATGCACACTTATAATTTATGCCTTCACGGGGGTGCACTTGCAGGCGGTGGCCTGGTCCGTGATGCTAGGTACAGGATACGCTGGTATAGCTGGATTGGGCTGGCTCCTCGTACCAGGCACATGTTCCATGCTGATTCTATATCTCATCACATAAATTATATAGCATTCACCAGCAGCTTTCAATCTGACATATCCATTTTAGGGCTGAACCATCAACCATTCACTGTGACCCCTTAGGCAATTTGGGAGCATTTTCTCTTTGTATTATTCTTATAATCACTCCATACCTGCAAAACAAATGATAATTGCATCATTACGAATAAGAATATAACTACTAACTATTTCAAAGAAACATGAGTACTGCCGATGCTTTATCTCAAGGTTACTAGTTAATGCTTTTTAAAGAGTACCTAGGTACCTATTAGGAAATCATTGAGAGACGAGGGGATAATCTGTCATGACAACCTTTTATGTTTAATGGTATGTTTCATGTTTAATTTTCTCCTTTGCTTATCACTCCTTGTCCCGTCCCTTCGCTATTGAGCTTGGCTAGTTCCTTCCACTTATTAAGGCACCACTGGCGACCTCTCCATCCGTGGGCCTTGGCGTTGGTATCCGTAGGCAAATATCACTGCGTTGAATTCAATAAAACAATAAACAAATTTAACAAATAAAATAATTATGAAAGCCGACCTGTCAGTGTCAATAGATTGATAATTTGACAGATGACAGATGACAAATGTCAAAAAAAAAGTTAGGATGTGCGTTCAAATCATAGTTATCATCCATAGACAATTGTTAAAGTGCGTTTATAAGGAATCGCTGCTTACTTTGAAATTATTATGAAGGTTTTGAACTTAACAATCTCAGTGTGGTACAACCTTATTTTAACTCTGGTAACGTTGTAACGACCGGCACACGACGAAGGCTTATGCTGCCATTTCAATACGTTCAAAGTTAACGTGTAGTAATGAAATACGGAAACGATGAAATGTTCGTGCTAAGGGTACAGATGATTTTAGCTAGGACGTCTGCCATCATCTGCCAACTGTCAGTGTCACATTAATATTTTTGTTGCTGAGTTTTGTTGTTGTTTTCCATTAGATTTAGGACTTTTACTAATTATTATAAATGTATTTACCCTTACATAATGCGCATGGACGGAAATACTTCATTAGGATACCAGTTTCAAAATTGTGCCTGTTTACAGTGTCTCTGCCGCTGTTTGCATTCATAACATGTGTTCTAATGACTATGTATAAAGATTTTGAAAGTGCCAACAAAACCCACTGTAATGTGCCTAATATCTTTCCATCTATATCTGCGTCAATTGGTAATTATGAACCTCAGAGTTCAATCTGGAGGACTGCCATTTATATCCATGCTCCACTTAGATTTTTCATTATATATCTTCGATGGAACCATTATAGAAATGTGATATACAATGATTACGCTGGAGTAGTAAATTTTGCCGTATTATTGAACTTTATAGAAAATTTGGCACTTGTAGGTTTAACACATTGGACATCATCACTAAATTATCGTAAGTTATACTTACTCTGAAAAATATAACCTGTACTGATGTACTTACTTGTTAATAACCCATAGTTTTCTACATATGATATTTTGTTTCAGCTTATCATGAGTTATGCTTCAAAACATTCATTGGTACATCAATATTTTACATGTTTTTCACATGTATGTTATTCTCCAAGTGCCGTCAGAGACCAAATACAACCAGAACTGAATTGTACTCACTTAAAATAAAATGGAGAATGTTTTTCTTAAATGTTGGTTCATTCACCTTTGCTGCTTTCTTCTTCTTGAGACATAACAGTCTTTGTGAGCCTTATGGTAAGTGTCAGTGTTTTACATGCCATTTATAAGTAAAGGTAAGTACATTTACTTATCAATTAGTTAAACTAATCAATATGTTTCATATTTTTTTCAGTTTACTCCATGTTTGGATTCTCTGAGTACATAGTTGTAGTAAGCAACATAATGTACCACATGACAACATATTATGATCTTCCCTGTCAGAGTATATTGTTTAGTAAAAGAGGATTAACCATTGACTGAACATATTTAAAACTTATCAATTATTTATACCTAGTTAAATTATGTTATATGTACATAGGTACTTACATATAAGTAGCTAACATTGAACAAGTTATTATAAGAGGAACCTGAATAATAAGACTTCTTAGTACATAAAATTCATTCCATAATTATGTAAGTATTATGTGATTTAAGTGAGACTATTTACCTGTTTTTTATATTTCTCTTCTATTAATGCTTATAATAAATGCACTCAGTGCTCAATGTTTCCGTAAATATTATTATCCAAATGCAAAATGTATAGTTCATTGCTAAAAATTAAATGTTGTGTCTCAAGAATCTAAATCCATATTTATAATTAAATAATGAAATATTTTAGTTTAACAAACTTATAATGTTATATTATATCTTTATAAAAAATAAAATTGCCTTTTTTATGTCAACAAATATAATAATATATTCTCATTTCAAATATAATATTATTATGATTTGCATTAGCATAATTTACTGGAATGTTTTTTTCAACAGAGATTCCTTATTATTTTTGAAATAATGCATATTAAATTGGAAAAAGACTAATCTAATCCACTTCCAGTAATTATAATAACTCCTCTATAACAAATTACAATAAACAATATGTAGTACTTACACAATTTATATATTAATCTTATAATTAATTTACACAATACACTGTTCAATAAAAGTATGAGTATGTAAATACATAATTATAAAAAATTTACATAATATTTGATGTAATGCATTCTGTGAACGCCGATATTAAATATTATATTATAAATTCGATTTCATTTTTCTTTGAATATTACCTATAAGATATTATAGGAGTATAGCACCAGCAGTTACTATAACCTAGGTAAAAACATCATGATTTATGACTTTAATGAGTTATATCATGACTACTATGCTCCTAACTTATAATTAATGAAAGATCTATGTCAAGATTTTTAGATAGTGTAAAAATGCAGAAGCAAACTGAAATTACTTATATCAAGATAGGTAAATTAGTCTCAAGTAATTTATTGCATTTGTAATAGTTTACCTAACTGTCAGTACATTTTATAAATAAATTAAATAAATATCATGTTGCCACTTGCCATACTAGCGTGATCTGACTTTTCATGATAAAAAACCATTCCAGTTTAATGGCGCTGTCAAACAAAATTGTAAAATGACTATATGCCTGTTTCTTATAGATAAATAATAAATAAAAAAATATTTCCTGTAACATACAAATGCAAAACTTTCTTGAAACTATTACCTAGACTAGACCTATACTCTATACGTTTGTGACTTACATATAGGTACATAATTAGTATGTAATAGTGTAGTATACCTACCGGGTCATCATGTAAAGCTGGCTGGTCATAGAGTCTATAACCTGAACTCATCCTTCATTTTGTCGGCGATCATCCTCGCGATGGCCAGCGAGGAAGTGGCTCCGGGCGACGGGGCATTCCTGCAGTGAAGCACTCGACTCCCGATAGCACCCGAGGATGGCTTTGAGTCAAACACAAAGTCTTCGATCAGTGTGCCTGAAATGATGTAAGAGAATTTTATGATTATTTGTAACCGAACTTATCAGTAGCCACAGCATCTTAACCGACGATAGTTGCAGCATATATTATGTAGAGGCACTAGGTGGGGGAGAGAGCACCACATCTCTTCCTGTGGCTTAGTCAGCTAGTAATAATAATATAATAAAGTATAATTATCACCATCAAAATACAGGAGAAATTACAAAAATATTAGAAATTTCTATGTTGAGTATGTTGCAATATTTTGGTCTGGGTAGCTTTGGGAGGGATCAGTTAATATATGATACATGTGGTCAAAATGTAAAATACATAATGGATTCTTACCATCTTTTCCCATGGCTTGGGCACGCACCCCTGCTGGTCCCATTTCCACATCAGAAGTTGTTAATTCTTGGATATACTTCTGAACTTGCATGACTTGTAGTGGCATTATTGCAGATCTAATCATTTCCTTTAAACCAAAACCAGCATACTTCATTGCCATTTTGCGAAAACCTGAGAATTCCGCAATTTCTTTTAGCTCCTTCATATTGATGTCTCCCCACCTGAAAAGTATTAACAATAATGTTCGTAACTTCTTAATGATTTTATTGTTCACTTGCAAAGACAATTTTAAGTTTTATAATGTCAGAAACCAAAAAGTTATTGTAAATATTATTTCACTTACCTGTAGCCTTCTTTACAAAATGCCAGGATAGCATTTGGTCCCACTATAATTCTGCCATCAATTCTAGGAGTTAAGTGCACACCAAGGAACGGAAACCTTGGATCAGGGACTGGGTATATGTTAGCCTTCACCAAGTTACTCTTTTCTTTCTTTATGTATAAGTATTCACCCCTGAAGGGAATGATTTTGGGTTCCTCAGGGCAACCTGTCAGCACTGCCACAGTGTCGGAGTGGAGTCCACAGCATGTCAAGACATATTTAGCTTGAACTTGCTTGTCTAAACTGTTACTAATTGTCACAGGATACTCTGCATCATCTTTGGACTCATAAAACTGATTAACATTAAAGTCAAGATGAGTCTTCCCCCCCCTTTCCTCAAAATCTTGCACATATGACTTGGTGACTTCTCCCCAATTCACTATTCCTGTGTGAGGGGACCACAGAGCCTGAATTCCTTTGCTATAAGGTTCAATTTCCTTTAATTCCTTGCCATCCAACAATTTGAGGTCTTGCACTCCATTTTGAATTCCTCTATCATACAAATCTAATAAGCGTGACACCTCTGATTGTTCTGTCGCCACTATCAGTTTGCCACACTTTGAGTATTTAATGCCCTTTTCATCAAAATATGTGTACGCTAGTCTTAGTCCTTCTACACACAGTTTTGCCTTCAAGGAGCCAGGTTTGTAGTAGATGCCAGCGTGGACGACCCCACTGTTGTTGCCGCTCTGGTGGCACGCATAGCCACTTTCTTTTTCTAGTAAACCAATTTTACAAGTGGGGTGTCGTATTTTTAATTCTCTCGCAGAAGCTGCTCCAACTATACCGCCACCTATTACTACCAAATCATATTTTGGAATTTGCGCAACATTATGGTACCTGAAAATAGAAAATTAATGCATGGAGTATTATTTGTATATAGTTGTAGATAAGATTACCGCAAAGTCCACTTATCATATCATAAGCCAGAAAATAAATAAAGTACTAACCTTGCTACAGTATTGAAGTTTTTGTGAGTAATGTTAAACAGTTTATTCATTTTAGACAGAGAAACAGTATATGGCAAATTAAGAGCTACTGAAACAAGAATATTTACAAATAATAATTATTATAATCGCAATCGACGCAAACTAAAATATTGTTTTTGAAAACAATCAAAGATTAAAGTAATAATGAACTTCAACTTTAGTTGGCAATCTGTGTCGGTGTCGGTTTTGCCAACAATTTGTGCCAGTGTCTGTGTTCTGGCTTAGCATGTAGAGAAAGAGAATTAAAAAGTAGAGATGTCTTTAAGACTCATGTAGAGTCGTTATATAAATAATTATATAGGATTGATATTATGTTGTGTTATTTTATAGGTACTTATAAGTAATAATGAAACTAATGAAAACAATCTTGACAGAAGAATAGATTGAGATTGTAGACAAGAGGTAGATAATGACAGCAAATCCCTTCAACTTTGACACTGGTGACTTGCGGTCCATTTCCGCTAGTAGGTATCGTGTTGATGATTTAGGCCTTTATTATTCTGGATTCAAAGGCCATCAAAGAAATCGGTCTTTTATGGGAGTTGCAAGAATTGCAAGATGTACTCATGTACTCTGTCATAAGAGAAACTATGTTTGTCTTAATAAGGTTACAACCATTTACAACTTAGAGTATAAACCATAGAGCGCTTATATCAAGTATGAACTGTAAGCACGAGTGAACAGTGTTTTGTTTAACTGTATAGTTATCCAACACTAAACACCCATAACTATACAAATGGTAACTATCGATATTTTCCTGTGTGCGTCTTACGGTTACGGTGGCGTTTGGAATATAACAAGATTTTCGCTATAGTTACGTAACTGTGAACAATTTTCTATAATGGGAAATAAGCGATCCAAGCGCTCTATGTTAACTTACACTCTAAGGGCTGTAATCAGAAATATATTTTTGTTGATTTAGATAAATAGATCATCTCGGAATACTAACAGTACCTAATAATCTGCAACGGGCCGAATTGAAAATCACAGAGTATTTTTTAACAATTTGACATTGACAGGTTCTGTTGTGTAAAAAAATCTGTTTCGTTTCGTTTTGCTTCCGTACTATATTAAAATACTAAAATAAATTAATGTTATTGTTAGTGTTCTCCCTGCACATACTATTTATTTCCAATGTAGATTAAATTGACTCGTTAGGGTTGTTATTTACAAAATATACCACGACTACAGCAAGCCATTTCAGTGAAATAAAGTCAAAATGTTAAAGATTTCCCTATTTTATGCCGTTGTCACTGTTTGTATCGGGTATGTAGTTGTAGAGTTTAACGTTATTTATATAAATTTGTGCTATTTGCTCGTTTTCTTATGCATATTACCTTGCATTCCAGATTAGGATATGTCAGACCAGTATTGGCGGGTGGTGAACCTCAGTGGGACTTACTTATATTTACTCAAAGGTGGCCAATAACGGTGTGTCTTGATTGGGAATCTAAAGGTCCGAACCACACATGCGCTATGTCAGACAAGCCGGATGAATGGAAAGTACATGGCATTTGGCCAACTCGCTTACATACCATGGGCCCAGCATTTTGCAACAAGACGTGGCACTTTGACCCTGAAGAAGTCAGACCTATTGAATCAAATCTCACTGAAAAGTGGACTAACATAGAAATTGGTAACTATTTTAACTGTCCTACTCATTGACTAAGGTTCATCAGTAAAAAATAGAAGTACTCCTGATTTAAAAAACTGTAGAACACTTTTTATTCTGCAATCAAACCAACCAGATCCAGTCTTATTCTTACTAAGTTTTAATTAAGCATCTATTAATTTTCAGAAGGAGCATCATATTCATTTTGGGCTCATGAATGGAACAAACATGGCACTTGTGCAGCACCTGTGGTGGAAGCCATCAACACACAACTGAAATACTTCACTCAAGGCCTCAAATTACTCTCTATGTATTCAATGACTGACATATTGAGTAGTGCTGGTATTATTCCAACATACACCTCATATTACTACTACTATAACTCATATTCCCTAGCTGATATCAATAGGGCTATCAAACAGAGGCTGGGTGTAAACCCTGTCATTGAATGTCGAGAATTTCACGGAAAAAACTATCTGTTTGAGCTGCGTGTTTGTTTTAACAAACATTTTGAATTCGAAAACTGTGATGGAGTAGTAACTAGTGATGACATATCCAAAATATTCCTGGAGGGTGATCAAATACTAACTAACTGTCAGCCTGATAATTATATAGTTTACCCACTATCAGATAATTTTGGTAAGCCACCTAACATGTTGTATGTGCAATTATATAAATTTATTGAATGGTTGCAGTGGTTCACATTGTGAAAGTTTAAATCTTAAGGTATTTTGTTGTTAACAGCCTCCATATGACAATGTTATGAGGTATATAATAAATATATTTTTATCAAATGCGAGAATTTTTTAGTTTTTTTACTATAAGAACTCTTAAAAAGCAAAATAGAAAAAAAGAGACATTAACTTGGCAAAGAATGTATACTGTATAGTGTGTATAGCTCCACCTCCACTCACTCAACCAATCTTTGGTTGTGCCTCTATGCCGTGTGCGACTATACCCACATATTCTAAGATACCCACAAAGCAAACTATACCTTATACTCCTATATCCTCGAATGTACACTTGTCCAAAATTAATAATGCACATGCAGATCTTCACATCCGAATCATTAAATCGTAAGAGCCTTAAAAATAACACTTGCATTTTGCACCTTGTTCGAAAGAAATAGGACTCAATATCATGTGTCACATAATCGAAAACAACCGATCTGTCAAAGATTTCTATGCGCATTATCAATTTTGGAGCACTGTAAGTACATTTTTTTTTGTAGGTGTAGAAAATATCGATTCCAGCTCCCCTGGCGTCGAGTAGCGAGAAACTCGAGGAAGCCTCATAATAATAACTTCCCGTCTTCAAGGCGGCCTATGACTCACTAACCATAGAGTAAGTAAACAAGTGTCAAAAAAACGTAACGTGACGTGAACGTCAAAAATCATCATCATCGTGAAGAACACAATAGGTAGCTAAATTTCGTGATATTTGTGAGATATAACGAGCTAGATTGAATGATCTAGCTATTTTATAAATACTATGATCAAAGAGCCAAAGCCTGCATACAAGAGATATCTAGGTTTGACTGCAAAAGCTATCTTTCTGGCCGAAGCTGTGGGAGTAGCCATCTCATACGGCGTGTGGTACAAACTGAACACCAGCCGTGGTAAGTTGCATCATTTTAAAGCTTTAAACTGTAATAACAGACAAAAAAACTAAGAAATAACATACAAACTGCTTTAAATTACAGATTTTCGTCTTTATATGTACAAGAATTATAACTGGGTCGTAGAGGGTTATTACAGTTTGGGTGAAAAGTTGGCCGAGCACAAGACCCGAGAGCACGACCTGAAGGTGTGGACTCAGGAGGGCAAGATCTAACGCCGGTGAGATGTATGTTGCTATTAGAGCATCCTTTTGGGTGCTCACTTTCGGCACCCTTGGATATACCCTCTTCAAGGTGGTCAAACCAGATGATGAGCTATTGAAAAAGGTCATTATGAAATTTAATGTTCTAAGTGTGGTCACTGATTAGTTCTAACCTGATATTGTGCAGTATTTGTTTTGGTTCAGATTAACATTGGATGTAACTGTTGTGAGGCTTTCCACTGTCTGGTACATGTGTATTTAAACCCAAATTTAATCAGTGGCCATGTTCATTTTCATAATTTGTGCTATTTATCATTGTCATCATGGTTTGATACATACTTATTCAATCTGTTTATTATTCAGGTTGTAATGCTATTTAAATTTGCCACTAAACATATTTTAATTTTTCAGATTGATAAAGATTCTGCAAACAGTGATACCAGAAAGTTTGCAAAAGATACAATTAGTGTATTAAAGCAAGCTGCCAGTCAATCTGGTGAGTTAAATCAAAAGATAGAAGAACTTCTGAAGAAAGGAAAATGACTGATAAAAATTCTGTGTTAGAAAGATTGAGTAGAAGAGATGCCCAACGCCTAGAAAAATTACAAAAAGCTCACAAAGCAAGAGAAGATATTGATCCTACAAATGAAAAAGAAGATTACTTCACCGATGCATTTAAACTTAAATCTGATTATGTAGATAGTCTGCTTTCTCAAATTCCAACTTTAGAAACAACTGCTTTGAGTGGCCACTTTGATATTATTAAAAAAGAAATTAATGAAATGCATAAATATATTGTTACATCATCACTTTTTCTCAAAGAATACAATATGCGAAAATCGTTAAGCATTGTTCAAGATCTACAAAATAAATGCTATGAACTAGAAGAGAAATATGTGCCTAGAAAAAGGTTTGGTTTCTCTAAGAAGAAACTAGCAAAACCCGAGGAGCAAAAATCCAGTGTAATGGATGAAATTGACAGTATAGAAAAGAAATATGCCAGCAAGTGGGATGAAAAGTTGTTTGGTTTTGACAACAAAGAAAATGAGGTGTTGTTGTTGGATAAAGAAGACCTGTTTCAGCGAGATGTATCATTGCGTCATCTGAAAAACTGCACTGTTTTCCTAAAAGGTGCTATGGGTACTTTACACATAACAGATTTGGAAAATTGTTTGGTCTTATCTGGTCCAGTAATGACATCTGTCTTTGTTGAGAGATGTTCGAACAGTAAGTTGGTGGTAGCTTGTCAGCAACTGCGAATGCATACATCATCAAATTGCGATATCTACCTACATGTTACATGCAAGGGAATCATAGAGGATTGTACCAACATCAGAACTGCACCATACAGTCTTCATTATGAAGAGTTGGACAAACACTATGAGCTGTCTGCCCTGGACCGTAGTATCAACCACTGGGACACCCTAGATGACTTCAACTGGCTAGCTCCTAATGTACCCTCACCTAATTGGTCAATATTGGATAAAACTAAAAGGGTTACCGACTGGGAGGAGCACAAAACAAAAATACCCTCTTAAATTATGTTTTCTTGCTTTTAATCATATTGTATCTCAAATTTATCCATTATAATGCTTTGACTATTTTATTGTAACAACTTTATATGACTTATTTTATGAAAAACCTTTGTAATAAATGGGTTACTCTTTCTACATCAAGGTTTAAAGCACATTTTTTACAGTAGTCAGTAGGTTAGAAAGTAATTTAACAATGTTATTCGTTTAAAACTTTAGTTTGCATAAATATCCTTTAACTGCTATACATGACTTTCAATTAAAATGCCTATAGGTGCCTAATTAACTATGAAGATATTACCAAAACAATCTTATTTTTGTTTGATGTCAGCAAGTTGATCATCATCAGTACTTATCTTGTACTTATCTGGTACCGCCCCCCAGACTATGGAGCATTTACTCTCCTGTCCCCTGTGCCCTTCCACCTGCACACGGGAAGACTTACTCCAGGCCAACCAGAATGCTATCAAAGTTGCTTCTTTTTGGTCTGGACAAATATAAAAAATCGCATTTCACTGACACGAAAGAAGAAGAAGTACTTATCTTCCACTGCTGGACATGAAACACCTACATTCCAGTCCACAGTCGTTGAACATTGGTGAAGTATGGGCCTTAGAACCTGATGAATGTGCCGTAGCAACTTACCTTTACCCCGACGACGGAGCTACCACTGCACAGTTCCCTCACTTGTTCTCATCCGAAGGTTATATCACTATTGGTCTGGACTCTGGAAAGCGTCCTATTCCCATGCTAGATTGTACAGTATGCTAGATTATAGTTTTGTTCCAAGACAGCTAGGTAACTACTTGCTACAGAGTCGAGCGATTTCGAAATCAAAAACGCAAGGGAAAATTATAAATGGAATTAATAAAAATACATTGGTAACAATAAATATGTATTTATTAATTATTCACATCATTTGTTATAGAAATTCTCAGATATTAGATCACAGACATAGAAAAACATAAAAGTTTGAAAATTAAAGACCAATAATACATGAAATTAACTCATATACATACATACGAATAGGTACTTACATTTTGTGTTTATCATAATAAATAGGAGAAATTAAACATTCATAATTATTAATAACCTAACTATCTATAAAATCTAACGGCAGTTACGTACTTTTTAATGCAAAATAAGAATTCAAATCTATACAATACCTACCTACCTACTATGTCGTCAAGATGGCATTTAGGTTCAGTCCACCTTAATTACATTAGTTTACACTTTCGAGAATGGCGCTAGTTAAATTGATTTCTACTATGTAAGACCGACTTATATTTTTAAATTCGAACTACGTTAAATATGTAGGTAGACAAACGCCAATACATAAATAACTATTTCATAAAATAATAATTTCTAGATGTGGAGTAATCAGTCAAACCATGGCTAAACGAAAATTAGCATAATATACAGGGTGTAAATGACATGCTCCCGAAAACTGAAACCACGTGCTCTACTGGTCAAACTGGGGAAATTTGTTCAATTTGACCAGTAGATCACGTGGTTTCAGTGTTCGGGAGCATGTCATTTACACCCTGTATCGTATACCGCTAAATATTACCTACTGACTATCATGGATCCTGTGACTTAGTCGTCGTGAACTCTGATCATTCAAGCAATATAGCGTATAGTAAGATTTTTACATACTTTAAGGCAATGTAAATACCTAATAAGGCAGTTTCAGTAAGAAGCAGCTCAGATACTCACGACCAAATGTTCGTCAAGGACAAAGAAGTATCGTATGGTGAATTAATTAAGTTTAATTAAATCCACAAATGGATCTAGCAGTGACAACCTGTAAAAAAGTTATAAGTAGATCAAGATGGTTAATATCATAGGTACTTGCGATGAAACAACATTTTTTTTCAATTATCGTCTACTTATACCTAAACATGTACGTATAATTTTAAAATACCTTTAAATGTTAAAACTTGGCTAACGGACACGGGTCCGAGAAAAAGTTTCTATTAAGATAGGCAATAAGTAAAACATTGTTAAATTCATTAAACTGAATAAACCATACAGGGTGTTGCAATAAAATGTAGTAGTAGTACCTTAGCTACTATACAAGCTACGTCTTATTTATCATTAACTGGGAAGCTTAGACAAGTACCTAGGAAGGCACAGGATCCATAGGATTTCACCTAACTATTGGTACAGTTTAGTTTCGTGTAGTCAAATAAGTACCTAACGTACTGAATTAGTAGCCCAGTTTATTTAGGTAGCCTGTAGGTATACCTACTTACGTGCATTACTTTTGAACTTAAAATAATTATAATGGAATGTTTTAATATGTAGATAGGCAGGTGTTAAATGCAAAATATACTTACTATAATTTATACATTTGTAATATTGTTTGTGCCCGCTAATTTTATTATAATATTTATAAAACCAATTAGACATTAGTGTCTCCCTTACTATCGAGAAAGCAAGATAACTTTACGTTTGCGTATAAGTACCTAGTTTTTTTTAAAATTTGCATGTAATATTCGTTATACATCCGGCACCCAGCAATGATTAAAGCAAATATAATACCAACTGGAGGACGAAGCTTTACGATAGCTATAAAATCTCTTTGAAACCTACCTACCGATCGATTGTATGACACCCCAACTTATAAAATTCACGCGCTCGTTTCCATCGGTCTAAAAATGCATGAAAATATTGCCTCAAACTATATCACTATTGCTGTACTTATCTAACCCCAAGACAACTTTCAACTGTTCATGAATCATTTAAAATTTATGTAGTACCTACTTAAAAAACAATGGGATCGTTTTATAGATTTTAGTCGGTAGATATTATGGTAAGGTTAGGTAGGTTTAGGTATAGCTAAAAAATGATATGCCTGCAAGTGCCGCCCCGTTTACATTATTATTATACAATCCATTTGGCACTCCATAAAAATATCAAAATGCCTACAACTAATTAATATTTTTTTATTATCCGCTGGTCTCCTTAATTTAAGGCACCTTTCCGTTATGGTGTATTCCTACTGGATGAAACTTGGACATACATAAGACCAGCTTACTTCAAATAATAATTTAAATTATACAAGAATATCCGAAAATAAAAAACTAAATGCGCTATGGACGTAATGGGGCGTAGGGCGTTTTGAAGAAAAATACCTACAACAGCGAAAACCCCGAAAGTGTATGTTAATTAAGTACAATCTCGCACTTAAATCGTATTAATTCTCAGTCTAATATTAATGCATAAACTAGCTATCAAAATTTGTTTTGTAATCAATATTTGGTTGGTGCAAAAATATTACTTACATTTTTATCATCATCATTAAATTTATCAATGATGGAATCTTTAACTTAATTATATAAATTCTATATTAAAATAACAAACAAAAATAAGACTCAATCAATTAATATCAGCCAATAGGATATTTAGGACATTTACACACAAACAGAGATTCAGATTACTCCAAATCTTTCTTAGAGGTCTATTACACTACGCTACTGATAGTGAGCCCTATTGGTAGGCCCTATCTACTATCTAGTGAACCGAATAAAATATATTATATAAAAGGTCCTATGTCCCTATCTACATACTACATTCATAGTGAAGCAAGTGGATAGGACATTCACACACTGTGTAGTGCGAGTGCTAAGTAGGAGTACATTGCTGGGCTTGTTGTATAATTATTTGCATAACTTTTGTATCTATTTCTACCTACCCAGCAATGTACATATACTAATCACTCGCACTTAACATTGCGCGATCCAGTCTTTCACTATCAAAAGCACAGTGTAACAAGCCTCCTAATACCCTGGTTACACCTACTGAGTAGAGTGGCGAGACAGTATCCTCGGCCGATCCTCGACCAATGAACGGCTTGCAATTGACCGATTGCTCGGCCGAGGACACTGTCTCACTACTCTACTCGGTACATGCAACCTGGTACAACCGCCACAGATCACCGCTACGTGTACAGTCGAGTTCACCGCGTCTCACCAGTTGGGCTTCTTGTGCGTGATGGTCCACTGCTGGTACAGGTTGTGGGGGTCGCACGGGCGCAGGCCCAGCGCCTTGGTGGTGGCGTGCATAGTGAGGCAGTGCCCGTGCAGCCGGTGGATGATGTGAGACTCCGCATCGTCGTAGCTGGAATTTTAGAGGGGGATATGGTTAGTGGTGAATAGGAATAGGCGTGTTGGACTAGGCCTAAAGACCTAAACCCTTCCTTCATTGGAAGGAGACCCATGCCCCAGCAGTGGGGACATGATGGGTCCTGATGATGATGATGAATAGGAATAAAAATTGGGAAATGATTGAGTTTGATTGTTTATTGGTATGAAAATAACATTTCACGTTCGAGTAGGACGACGCTATCTTTGCAACGGGTAGAAGATTAGGGATTATTTTTGTGTTAACCACAGAGTAGGTAATGTGTTAATCTGGTCAGTGTCAGAAATACATATGTTATTTTTAGGCCCTGTTTCACAATGTCTGGTTAGTGGCTACCTGTGAGATAAAATACATGCTGTCACTGTCTATTATTATTTTTTTGACAGTGACAGCATGTATTTTATCCGACAGGTAGTCACTAACCAGACATTGTGGAACAGGCCCTTAGTATTTTTGTGTTAGCACTTGTTTCTTCTGCAAAGTTAGCTTTGTCGAACTCGATCTATCTATTCTACAGCGATACGTATAAGTGCAGGTAATAAAGAGGAGTCCGCATTGACGGTAGCTAAATTCCTGCATTTTATTTGTAATCAGATAGGTAAAGACTTATCTCGGTGGAAATTAGGAGCGTCATCTGAATATTGTAATATCGTTCTCGTATTCACAATATTGACATTACTATTATCTTAAGCCCTAGATCTAGAAACGTGACTAATTTCCATACATTAATTATTGTCACTGCAAGGTCAAAGATTTGAAAGACGCACAGTGATAAACATAACAATAGGTTTAGCACAAAACCGTAAGGAGTACATACATATTATTAAGTATGTGTATAATATGTAACATACACATAAAAAAGTCGTGAATACGGTCTAAACTATAACAACTTTACTACTCTGTGTAAAAAGTATCGGGACTGGATCAATAAAACACAAAATGTTTGTTATTCAACCGATGTATTTGTTGAGTGTTTGCTCAGAAATTGAGCCTTCCTCGTAATCCAATATGATCCTTAAGCGAAAGCGCATTATCGTGGTGTAAAATCTTTTCTCGTGTTTTTTTCTACAAATCTGGCCTTCTTTGTCAAATTTTCTCTATAACATTCCACATATCCCGCAAATAGTATTCTCTACCTACCGTTTGACTTTCTGGCAAGAATTCCTAGTGCACAACACCACGATAGTCACGATAGTCACAGAAAACAGTCAACATGTCTTTGACTAACAATCGTTAGAAGACAATAAGGAAAAATCGCCGCGAGTACTAAACACAACTTTGAAAAAGGCGTTTAAAAAAATGTTGTGGTGATTGGATAATTCGTTGGCGTATGTGTATCGTTTCGGAAAGAGCATACTTTGAAGGTGTTAAAATAAATTTGGATAAATAACAAACATTTTGTGTTTTATTGATCCAGTCCCGATACTTTTTACACAGAATGTACACCTATGTTTTACTACTGAAAAATAATTTAAAAAAAGACAATATGATTGATGGAGGTATACTATTACGTTAAATCTGCAAATTCATAGAGATTTTGGACACTTTAAAACAGGTTTAAAATTGACGTTGTGATATGACTACGAATTTCAACTTTTTTATTATTATTATTGACATTGTGATGATGATGATGATGAAATCCTCTTATCCCTCATCAGGGACATAGGGCTCGAAGAAAGGATTTCCACTTCTCCCGATCCTGTGCGGCCGCTTCCAGGTCGTCCCAGCCGAGACCAGTTGATGCAGCCTCCGCCTCAACTGACCGCCTCCAGGTGGTACGGGGGCGGCCCGGCCTTCTCTTCCCCTTCGCTGGCCATTTCATGCCCAATCCAGCGCCATTTCCTGAGTAGGATCTCCTTGTCAATGGGTGTCTGGTCAGTCATCTCCCACAGTCTCGCGTTAGATATGGTTCGTGGCCAGTAGATCCCCAGTATGCGCCTCAGACATTCACGAACACCTGAAGTCTACTGGTTACTTCATTCTTAACGAGCCATTGACATTGTAAACAGTAGAAACTCATGTATTTCAGCGTTTATCCTTAAATTATCTGTTATTAACTTGTATATATTGTTAAGTACCTACCTATATTTTGTATTTTATCAATAAAGTAACATAGCATACCTCCAAGGCCCGTCAACAGTGCCGAGGCGGCACACAGCCTGCTTGACGCTATCCGCATCAGCTTCCACGCAGCGCTCGCCGACCCCGAGTTGCCCCGCCGAGTTGAGCCGGAAGATCTGGTTGCCGCCGACGCCGTGGCACGCTGATGTTGCTGCGGAGTGGGATTGTACAGAGTTAGGTGTGGACTGTGGAAGTAGTTTACGCGAAGCGAGGTGGGGTTAGTGAGCGTAGCGAGGGCGCTAATAGCGCGTGGGACAAACTTTTCAGACAATTCTTGCATACTTTTAGAGCTTGAGAGAAGAAAATGTATTTATAGTAATAAAAGAATATTTAAATATGTGGGGACATCTCTCACACGGCCATCCGACCCCAAGCTAGGCGGAACCTGTGTTATGAGTGTCGGACAGCTGATATATCTACACAAATACATAGATAGATACATATTAAATACATAAACGACAGACACAAGGCAAACACAAATGTTTGCTCTGGGCGGGATTCGAACCCACGGCCCCCAGCTTCGGAAGCAGCTTCACTACCGCCTTAGCTACGGTGCCGTCTATATTGTTGTATGTATGTCATATGAAGTATATCGTTAAAGGTTTATAGTCACATAACATGACTAGCTCATAAATTGGTAGAATCATAAATTGGATTTCATTATTTTTTTCGAAATCGTGCACGTGTATGTGAGATCGATCGACGAAGTCTTGCAAGAACGTCTTAAAACTCGATTTTGTTCAACGTAAGCTCAGTTTAAGTGTAAATCAGCAAAATCCTCTTGCACGATCTTGATTTAGGGCGGCTTGCAAGAACGTCTTAAAACTCGATTTTGTTCAACTTAAGCTCAGTTTAAGCGTAAATCAGCAAAATCCTCTTGCACGATCTCGATTTAGTGTCAAATCTCGATTTAGAGAAACGTCAAAATTAAACCGGCAATATCTCGGTTTTACGCGTAAATCGAGATTTAACTCCTTTGTCAAATGTCAAAAGCAATCTTTGAAGTATTATTTTTGGTTGTTTTGTTGTTAGTAATTAGAATTTCTAGTTAACTTACTCGGTAATATCAAAAATGTTTGAGGCGATGGGATATGCTCTCAGCCAATGCCAACACTCTATGCAGTTGCGGAAGCCTCCACACTACGTCACACCTTATAGAGTGCCCTAATGCTCCAAAGTGCAGTCAAGGAGACCTGATGAAGGCCAATGACCTCGCAATAAGAGTAGCAAAACACTGGAGGAAGTTAGCTTAGTGCATTTACACGATAGAAGAAGAAGAAGATCAAAAATGTATTACTCAGACGACGATAAAGAAATGATTGAATATTTGAATACCCCTTACTTTTATAGGAGGG
Organism: Plutella xylostella; assembly: GCF_932276165.1. Taxonomy (NCBI): domain Eukaryota; kingdom Metazoa; phylum Arthropoda; class Insecta; order Lepidoptera; family Plutellidae; genus Plutella; species Plutella xylostella. The sequence continues at coordinate 6,384,982 of NC_063992.1, read as the reverse complement.
TTAACTACTAAAATAACAGATTTGTTTCGTGCTTATCGAGATGATGAATTTATTAAAAGCTTTCGTCTTACAAAGAATACCACAACAATGTATATAGACCAACCTTCTCGTGCCTTACAGTCTGGGAACAATGCAAGAACTTCGCTGATCAATAACTATTTTGCAAGGTTATAGCGACACCAGTACCAAACACCAGTTGATTTAAAAACATGTTTATTATTATTAATTACCACTGTATATTATATACCTAAATCTTAAAATATGGCTTGTTGTTTTATTTTGCTTGATGATTGTTTCGCTTCTTCACTTAAAATATTGAATGTTGTTTGGCATTCCTCTGGGGGGACACCGTTTCCCAGTCTTGTCCATGGAGCTCCACTCCACTGTCTGAACTACAGACGCGTGTAAAACTTTGCTATCTAGGTATATCTGCAAACATAAAAATATATAGTCATAAAAATTAGAGTAAATCACAGTACTCTAGCTACCTACATACTTTATTACCTACTATTATACAATTTATTGCCAATCTTATTTTTTAAGTAGCAATATGGCTAGATATAATAATAGAACTTACTTGAGATCTGCATTTTTTCACTTGAGTGCTGTTTTCGTCTTTGTTTTCAGGTTTTTGTACCTACCAGTAAATTCTCAGTAGTTCTGGGTACATAAGTGGTGTTGGCGTTATATTATTCTTTACTCAGCATCTTCCAAGCCTTCTGTTTTTCGGCTACGGTCTAACCATCAGTTTTTTTATTTTCAATTATGAAATTATATTTGTCTACGAGGTTACATAAAAGCATACTTTCGTCACATGTAAAATTGGGTGCCGTTGGTGGTTTTTACCTTCCATTTTTATAATTTATCAATTAGGTATTTATATTTCTAGCACACGGTTGTTTGTTTATCAAGTGCAGGGGGGGGTCAGTACCTTAATGGCTGAACTTTTAGTAGAAGGTACCGCCATCTCTTTATATTACTCTTATTACCAAAAAAGATGTAAGATGGCGTTATGAACAAGACCCTAGAACAATAACAAGACACATAGATAAGTAGTATTTGAATGTTAACATTGTCATGATCTATGGCTATTATGAAGAAATTGCGTGTCAGTGTCAGTTCAGTTGTCTTACAATGTCTCGCAATAACATTTTTGTAATAAAAGCCTATACTCTCGGTATACTTATCGTTATTTATAAATTGTATATACCTACAAATAAAAATAAACATAGTGTGTTAAGAAAAAGCATCTTTATCCGCAAAAAGTGTTTTTATGAAATTCTTGTGACCTGACAGATTCCATGTGGATCCAGGTTCCATGTGGTTCCACGGGAACCGAGCTGAAATGGCGGCACTGGCAAAGAGCGATCGACATCTTCATATCCGCTGAAGATTAAAATACTATGTGTACCAAACTGATAAATGTCGTCAAAGATTTGCCTCGCGAGGATAAATGATGCACTATTGGACGAAATGACTTTATCACCACAAGTGACAAGATTTGCTTCTCTTGGGAAACATAAACTAGGAAGTGGTTTTCACGGTGAAAGGAATAAAAAAGGAATACACACACCCACTCGCATATTATTTTACAAGTGACATGAACAAAACTGAACTGAAACATTGTTATATGCGAGGTAATAAAGAATTATATAATAATTTGTTTTTTATTTATTTTTGCATGTAGGTAGGTACATAAATAGATTGAACTTACATTTAGCTAATAAATGTAATAACTGTTGTGTGGTGTAACTACGTTAAGGCAAATATGTCTTATATCTTTATAGATTGAAGTTAATAGCCGGATCCCCACCAGACGATCCAACGCGATCCGATCGCGCGATCCAAGAAATCTTACATACTAAACTTCTTGGATCGGGCGATCGGATCGCATTGGATCGTTTGGTGGAGATCCGGCTATTAACTTGTGATTACAATATCTATATATATACAGGGTGTCCCAACAGGGCACCCTGTATGTATGTACAATGAGGCTGAGAAATATAAAGAGATGGCGTGGCGCTGTTCAGTATGACGTAAAGAGTATGACAAAAAACTCCTTGAGATGCCACTCTTTTCACAATTGTTTATTTTTTCTCTATGATCAAGTGACAGTAACAGTCAGTGACTGGACTGACATGTGACGACAAGTATATTTCATTTCACCCAAAATATTAGCCCACTTCATTGCAAACTATCAAATTTTAAATCAAATAGTGTATAACGAATCGTATATAGACCGAATGAGAAATTGAATGATATCATAAACTAGGTTTTGTTAAATCGCTTTAGAAAAACCATGGCGCAAGACAGTTTTAAATCGTTTTAAATAAAAATCAGTTTAGTCTTAAGAAACGTTTAGTAAAGCTATGCTTAGGGTTTCTTTTCTGCAAGCCGCCCTTAGTGTCAAATCTCGATTTAGAGAAACGTCAAAATTAAACCGGCAATGATATCGATTCTGAAGGCAGAAAACTTTAATTTAGCGATGTCAAAACCTTAATTTCTTTATTTAAAATTCGACTCTATGATTGTTTACGTAAATGTCATTTTATGCTAGCAAATTGTTTAGTTTGACAGCGTTAAAATTATAATTTCTGCCTTCAGAATCAACATCAATATCTCGGTTTTACGCGTAAATCTATGTAGGTATAGTGTCATACAGTTTGCATCAAACTTACCGATATAAGACGGTGCACCTCTCCCCAAGGTATCAAGGCACGCACTGGTCGCCTTATTCTTCACCATTCCCCACTTGACATTCGGCGGCAGCTTCGGGAACTTGTCGTACACATCATACGCCACCTCCTTCATAAACCAGTCAAAACCTTTGCAGTTCAATCTGTTCTTCAACTCAACTTGCTTGGAAATATCCCCCATATCTAGGAACCGGGCCATCGGCTCTCTAGTATAGAAGTATTGTTTATGCTCCTCGTCAAACCACGTTTCGATCACCCGCTTGTAGTTTATAGTGATCAGCGACCCCTTTTTGTTTCGTGCTAAATCGCCGAATGAGTAGGGCATGAAGGCGCGGTAGACGTGGCCGACCCTCGAGCACGGCACCCACTCGATGCTGCCCCCGCACTGCCAGATCTTGAAACTGAGCTCAAAGTTCTCCCCTCCCCAGACTAGAAGACCAGGGTCGTACGCTCCCAGCTCCAGGAAGTATTTCCTGTTCATAGCGAACAGACCTCCCGCGTGTGTCGGACTTTTATATGGCTCTGATTTATGCTCGTGCTTCTTGCTTTCCCGACTAGGCACCTCGTTTTCTTTGTACAGCATTCCCCACTCAAATATGCCTCTGTAATTCGCCCCAGCTTGATAAACCGGTCGGTACTCGAATGTTCTATGGTCGATGCCGTCAATCACTGGGACCGTCATTATCTTGGGGTCTCTGTAGATGGGAGCTAGAAGTGGTGGAAGCCAGTTTAAGTTGACCTCGCAGTGGGCATCCAGGAAGACGATTACTTCCCCAGTAGCCTCCGAGGCGCCGCGAGATCGAGTCCTGATTAAGCCCTCCCGTTTCTCATTACGAATCACGCGGACTTTTCCATTCCATCTCTTAATGTACTTGTCAAGCTTTTCTTTCAAGTCGTCTTTGTCGGAATAGTCGTCCACCTTTAAAAATATTATACAGGTGATAACTAAAACATATCTAATAGTATAATAGGCGTGTCGACAGTATTACATAATCAAAGATTTAATGACTTTAGAGGAAAATACACATTCAAAGGATTTAAAAAACTGATTTAGTTTTATTTAAAAGATTGAGATTAATAAGATTTTCAATAAAATAAAAGAGTAAAATACTGCAATCGGCCATTTTGACTGAAACGCCAATCACAGCGCATGACGTCATACTTATGTACGCTTCACTGTGTTTTGATTAAGTACCTTACATACTGATTGCGCGTTACGATTGATATATATTTGTTTTTGTGATTTATCGACTTTATAACACGAATCTATCTTTAACAATGGAACCAGGTTTTGTTAAGGCAAACAGTGCAAATTTGCCCAGGATCGATTTATTGATGTTGGGCGAGTTCCTTGCAACAAATAAAGAATTTTGCTCTTCCGAATTTAGAAACGTGAAAACCTCTTTGTAAGTTTATTTTATTAGTATTTATCTTTAACTCTCTCTCTCTCTCTCTCAGCCTTCTGTAGTCCACTGTTGGACATAGGCCTCTCCTAACGATCGCCACCCCAAACGGTCACCCGCCATCTGCATCCAGCGGCTTCCCGCTACCTTCCGCAGATCATCAGACCAACGGGTTGGGGGGCGACCGACACGCCGTTTGCCGACACGGGGTCTCCACTCCAGAACCTTTGTACTCCAGCGGTCGTCGGCTCTGCGGGCTACGTGACTAGCTACGTTATCTTTAACACTAGATATAAATATGACTAAGTAGCAATCAAACTCGTTTTAAACTCGTAGAAGTTTATTTCGCCGAAGAAGTTTGTTTCGTAGAAGTTTGTTTCGCCGTGCAAGCTTTAACCATTTATCTCTTATTATTTTCTTGTATGGGACATGTACAAACACCTTTTTGGGTGTCGTTATTGATGTATTTTTGCACTGAGGCACTGCACACCACTTAAAAACTTTAGAATTAATTTTTAACACAAAAAATACGCAGTGTTTGTTTACTTTGCTGTTGTAAACAAATTTGACGTACGTAAGTGTGACGTCACACACGACGCCATGACACGGCGAGCTGTTTTCGCGCAGTATTTAAAAATGATTATAAAAATGGCTTTAAATTTCCAAAATCTTAAGTTTATTAACGAAATAAAGGTTTTGATGTAAACAATAGATGGTTATCTGCATTACGGAAGAGGATTTCAAAATCTTTCGCCTTGCCTATTAGATGCTTTATCTAATTTAACACATCTTATGTTATTATATATGTTACTTAAGTTTTAGTAAAAATCCCTAATCTTTTCTAGCAATGAAATATAGCCTATGTTACTCAGGCTGAATGTTTCTCTTCCCTGTCCTCCCTTCCCTTTTCATCCCTGTACATCCTACTTTTCCTATGCCTTACCCGGCAGTGCGGCTAGAGTCACCAATGTCATATGATTTTTATACTGTAGTTCCTGCTTGCCATATTCTAACTATTAAATTCATTTATAATATATGTTTAGGTTAGGTGAACTTTATGTCTATTGTTGGAATTCAATATATAAATATAAGGAGTTGTACTTATAAAATAAACTTACCAATACCACCTCATGCAAGAACTGTGGCGGAGATCGGTTGAACACAGAATGGACTGTTCTCATAAGTACAGAGAAGCCCTCATTATGGAAGACAATTATCACAGAAGTTTTGGGAAGGTTCTCTGGATAGTGCCAGAATTTACATTCTTCCATTCTTGTGTCTAGAATGGTCCTGTAAATGAAATGTGATGGCATAATAAGTATACATTAGAAGGACAAATAACTTATACTCAAGCATCAGGGAAATCCATGCTGGCCCAATTTAAAATAACTCTGCATATGTGCAAGATGTAGTAGAAGACACAACTACTGTCTATATGAATTAGTAATGCCCCACTGTTATCTTTTTGGATAAGGTTTTCCCCATGGTGACAAACACAAGCCCAGCTCTAACTATTGTCACTGGCATGCTAAAAAAAAAGTAATTCCAGAGGCTGACATCCGAGTTTATAAATAATCCATACAACCATGGAACCGATGGAACATACAACACAACACAATTAACATGTTTTCCTCGCTTACTTACATACCTGTTCATGGCAATCTTATCAGATGCAGCTATGTTCATGCCATATTGACTTTCAGACTCAGCCACATCATTGGCCATAATTTCTGGCATATGGTATGGCTGACCACCCTCTCCATTGCCAACAACAGGCTTAAGTGGCTTCGGTTCAAAATTGCCATCCTCTGAAAATAGAGTCAGTGTTTTAAATTAATATCCCATGCATTCATTATTAAAATTGTATGTACATTGTATGTATTATCATCAGATCATTCACATTCATTAACAAGCCATAAGGCATCATTTTATTAAAATAGAAATACTTATCAGTTTTTAAATAATAAAATGCATATTTCCGAAACCTACTTCAACTCAAGCAATAGTCATAAATTACTATCACTAACTTAGCAGTATCAGTACTCATTGCTTGAGGTAGTCCTTAACAATTTATCAAAGCTACTCAGCAAAGTTATGGGCAAGAAAAATAATCAGTTATAGCCATGCATGACTAGAAGTACCAATCAAATTTAATTAACATCAAGGCACAATGTAACTGGATACGCAAATATCTATGGGGCCAGTCTATTGTAATTTTATCAACAAACAAATAAGGCACTTACTGCACAATACAATAAAAAATTGCAATACCTACATTACATTTGACAATGGTTTTGTTTTACAAACAAAAATCCGAATAGATAACAATCAGTACCTACAACACCGGTATAGCACGACCTGCTGACGCGGCATGGGCCAATAACTGTACTGTACACTACAACAAACATACAACAACACTTACCGTTAAGTAGTTTAGGATACACATCAGCATGATACTTGTAGGCTGACACGATTTCAGACTGAACCAAGTGTACATCTGAACTTGAAACACTTTCTGATTCTTTGGAATACTTGTGTAGAGCGTAAACCAACATCAAACATATCGCTGCAGCCGCCGCTATACGGGCTATTCGTCCACGTCTCAAATTAGTAATCCTCATTGCAGGGAAGAACTGAATCACAGGCTCATAACAATGTTTTCCAAAAGAGTCTACGATTTATTTTTTTAACTTCAGCAGTATCAATTACTTGAGGATATAATCTCAATAATTTTATTTTAAAATCACTCGTTGTCGTATTCTAGTCGGATACCGATTTCAGAGACGACAAGCGACAAGCGGAAATGAAATGACGTTTATGTAATGACAGAACACAAAGTTTTCAGTTGTCATTGAGAACTTGTCAAAGAGACCATAGACAAACCACCAGCGACCGCGACCAAGGCAGCAGCGACCATAGAGAAAAGAACACTACGTTTAAAGCTGCGTACACACCGGGCCAACGAACGCCAACGGTGATCCCAACGATGGATATTATTCATACATAATACAGGGCAGATTGCAGCAACGAAGGTCAACGAAAAACGTTCGTTGGCGTTCGTTGGGCCGGTCTGTACGCGGCTTTAAGAGACGGGAGTACAAGGGAAAAAAAAGAAAAAATACTTGTATGACAACACAGGGTACCAACAAAACAAAAATTATGACGTACAAAACTGCCAACATAGCCCTGCTGAAATAGTGATGTGCTTCTTATGGATTTTTTTATCGATACCTAGTAAAAAAAAAGTGCGAGTGTATGTATTACTTTAATTTCAGTCTTACACCAACTTCATTTTTTCCAGACTGTCTTTCGCCAGACTAGCAGCGACGGCTGAGGCGGATAAAAGGCGCAAGTATGCAGCCCTAGGACAAGGCTACATGTTTGTGCCTTTCGGCGTAGAGACGCTGGGTCCGTGGGGGCTGGATGCAAAACGCATATTCAAGGAAATAGGCTATGTCTGAAAAAATTGAACAACGCTCATAATTTTTCTAATGATAGGAATAACCCTCCGTATCATCCTAAAAAAAATCTCAGATTTTTCCTATGCGTCAGTAATTTTATAAAAATAAAAACATTTCAAGTTTCACAAAACGGGGATATGATGGCACTTCAGGACTTTTTCCATCGTCTCTATAAAAATATATGGGCAATAAAAAAGAAAAAATTGACAGGCGTCAGTTACATACTCTTTGGTCACACGTCTATCCATAGACCTACAACGTCCAAACAACGACGTCACATCAAAACCTGTCATATTTTTTTTTAATGCCTATAGAGACGATGGAAAAAGTCCTGAAGTGCCATCATATCCCCGTTTTGTGAAACTTGAAATGTTTTTATTTTTATAAAATTACTGACGCATAGGAAAAATCTGAGATTTTTTTAGGATGATACGGAGGGTTATTCCTATCATCAGAAAAATTATGAGCGTTGTTCAATTTTTTCAGACATAGCCTATTGCGACACGGCTGATCGACGACTCCGGCGACCAAAGGGCTGGCAAATACCTAGGACAAATTTAATGATAAGCCTCGCTATCCAGCGGGGCAATGCGGCCAGCCTCTTGGGAACCCTGCCCAACGACGGCGGTGAACTAGAAAATATTTATTATTATTAGGCCGGCTCCATACGTTGGCCCCAACGCTCGTACCAACGTTGGACTGCAAATTGGGTGAGGCGTACATACGTTGGCTAATAAACTAGTTGTGTCCCGGCAGGGCCAACGTAAAGATGTCCGATACAGAAATCTTAACTGCTCTGAGGCGATAAATATGTGCTCATTAATGATTCCCGCTTTTTTGAGTCTTCAATTGAGAAGATCACGCCCATCTTCTGTTGAATGCGGCGCCATGCATCAGCTAATACATTTTGATTTTTATGTTCCTTTCGAGTTTCATCTCATATTATTGGATGTGCTTGTTGTTACGTTCAATAAAATCTGGAACTTTTTAATCCTAACTAATATTATAAATGCGAAAGTCACTGTCTGACTCTCCTACTATAGAATAGATTTATCATATTAGGTTTTGTATTTATTTCAGACAACTGAAAAACTTTAATACCGCGATGTAGGATCTTCATATTAATTCGCCTCGGTTCCATACAAGCTCTCTGTATTGCGCTTTTAGTGCCATCTGTTGGTTATATCCGGAACTGTCTGTCTGTCTGTTACTCTTTCACGCCAAAACTACTGAACGGATTTGAATGAAATTTGGTATACATATGGTCTAGACCCTGAGAAAGAACATAGGCTACTTTTTATTGCGAAACGGAGGTTGTAAGGGGTTCAAAGGGGTGGTTAAAAGTTGTATGCGAATACTTAATTTTAAAAGATAAAAATACTACGGCTGACTGGCGTAGTGGTTAGTGACCCTGACTGCTATGCCGAAGGTCCCGGGTTCGATTCCCGGCCGGGGTAGATCTTTTTTTAAATAAACTTTATATTTAAGCACTTGATGAGCAATAATTAAACATTTTGTTCTAGCGTTTTTGAAACTTCGATCTGTGAGTGGATGAAATAGGTGTTCATATTTTATATGAAGTTCGTCATTTTTGAAGATAAAAACATTATATTTTGTATTTAGGCACTACATAAAAAAAAAAAAATTCGCATATAAAAAAAACCCAGTGTGGGGGTGTAATATAGGGGTTGAAAGTTTTATGGGTGTTGAGTTTTAGAAGTTTTATTTATATAGTAGCTATGTCCGCTCCTAGATGGCGTTGTCGGATCGGATATAGATCGCGGTATGGTTTGATTTTAGCTAATGTACTTATAGTTTGTATGTATTTACAGTAAGATTTTAAGGTCCTCGAAAACAACCCAATATACGACTGTACTTTTCAATACGAGGTTTCATTCATTGTCATTTGGTTCTTATGCGTCATTTTTGAAGATAAAACCATGAAACTTATTACGTAGGTGTTTTAGGAAAATATGCAGAGATTTTCTATACGGAATTCCCATGACTGACACGCACAGGCTAAACGTAGCGTAGGCACATGAAATTAGGAAGGGACGTAGCTTAGGTACCGTATTTTCCCACAAAAACCGGAGTTAGCGGTTGAAATTCGGCATTAACTTAGGCTGTTTTTAACAGCATGCGGATTTGATCACGCACGCGGGATTTCCCCGCACGCGTTCATACCAGTATTCATTGTGACGCGTGGAATATGCACACGAGATGCCGGAAAATGGCGTGCTATCCCACGTGCGTGATGAAATCTGCATGCTGTTAAAACAGCCGTAAAGCTTAGTTACAATAGGATATTGCAAGATACCTAGATGTTTTCAATCTAACATGTCTGCACACCTTAGTAAAGTTATGGTTTTGTTTTGAAAAATGGGAGTTAAAGTGAAAAAAAATAAGTAGTATGAAAAAAACCAAAACTGCATAAGTTAGATGCTTGAAATTAAACATTTATAAATTACTATTCTGCCATTGCTATACAAGTCTTTGCTCAATGAAGTCATGAAAATCATTTTTAGTCAAGTATCTTCGTACTTATTTGTCAACTTTCATCTAATTTAATACCACCATGGCATGTTATTGGGTAGGTAGTTCGGGAGTAGTCCACGGCAAAATAATTTTAAGGCGAAGCGAAGCTCGCGGGCAACAGCTAGTTTTTCCATAAAGGTGATGATTTTGTGGATGAGAAATCCATTCTCGCTTGACGTCCGCACTCGTTGCATGTTGCAAGAGCACTGAGCAAAGCGCCAACGTGTGGGCGTGACTGCCAGCGTTGGCGCAGATTCCTTTGATAAAACCGACACAAGACGGCCAACTACCAACGCTCGCCCCAACGTTGGGGCCAATGCAATTTTCTAGATCCATACGTTGGACGAGTAGCGTTGGGACCTGCGTTGGGGCCAACGTATGGAGCCGGCGTTAAATATTTGCTATTTATTATTTACTAGCTGTTGCCCGCGAGCTTCGCTTCGCCTTAAAATTATTTTGCCGTGGACTACTCCCGAACTACCTACCCAATAACATGCCATGGTGGTATTAAATTAGATGAAAGTTGACAAATAAGTACGAAGATACTTGACTAAAAATGATTTTCATGACTTCATTGAGCAAAGACTTGTATAGCAATGGCAGAATAGTAATTTATAAATGTTTAATTTCAAGCATCTAACTTATGCAGTTTTGGTTTTTTTCATACTACTTATTTTTTTTCACTTTAACTCCCATTTTTCAAAACAAAACCATAACTTTACTAAGGTGTGCAGACATGTTAGATTGAAAACATCTAGGTATCTTGCAATATCCTATTGTAACTAAGCTTTACGGCTGTTTTAACAGCATGCAGATTTCATCACGCACGTGGGATAGCACGCCATTTTCCGGCATCTCGTGTGCATATTCCACGCGTCACAATGAATACTGGTATGAACGCGTGCGGGGAAATCCCGCGTGCGTGATCAAATCCGCATGCTGTTAAAAACAGCCTAAGTTAATGCCGAATTTCAACCGCTAACTCCGGTTTTTGTGGGAAAATACGGTACCTAAGCTACGTCCCTTCCTAATTTCATGTGCCTACGCTACGTTTAGCCTGTGCGTGTCAGTCATGGGAATTCCGTATAGAAAATCTCTGCATATTTTCCTAAAACACCTACGTAATAAGTTTCATGGTTTTATCTTCAAAAATGACGCATAAGAACCAAATGACAATGAATGAAACCTCGTATTGAAAAGTACAGTCGTATATTGGGTTGTTTTCGAGGACCTTAAAATCTTACTGTAAAT